>NC_053025.1:372164668-372197579 GCF_003073215.2 Triticum urartu | reverse complement strand
TCATATGGATGCTAGCGACACTATCATATACGTGAGCCAAAAGGCGCAAACGGTCCCGGGCCATGGTAAGGCCACACCCGTGGGGATACCATGCGTGAGGCTGCAAAGTGATATGAGATGTTACCGGCTAGATTGATGTGACTTGGAATCGGGGTCCTAACATGGTACCAAAGAAGGACAAATCCTGGCACCTATGTGTCGATTTCAAGGAACTCAACAAGGCTTGCCCAAAGGATCCCCTCCCCGCTCCCCTGCATTGATCAAATTATCGATGCTACTGCAGGACACGAGTCATTGTATTTCCTCGACGCATACTCCGGCTACCACCAAATCAAGATGGCGGAGTCCGACCAAGCCGCAACAGCATTTATCACACCATACGGCCCCTTCTGTTTCAACACAATGCCTTTTGGGCTAAAAAACGCCGGCGCAACATATCAGCGCATGATTCAGACATGTCTGGAGAAACAGATCGACAAAACAGTAGAGGCATACATAGATGATGTGGTCATTAAAACCAAACACGTCGACTCTCTAATAGACGACTTGAGGCTCACATGCGACAACCTCCGAACATACGACATCAAGATCAATCCGGAAAAATGTGTTTTCGGTGTACCAGCCAGAAAGCTCCTGGGCTTCATTGTCTCCAGTAGAGGAATTGAAGCTAATCCGGCCAAAATCCAAGCTCTGTCACAGTTGGCTATACCAACGGACCTCAAACAAACCCGGAAACTAACTGGATGTGTGGCGGCTCTAAGCCGCTTTATCTCCCGCTTAGGATAAAAGGCATTACCCCTTTATCGCCTCCTTCGGCGCACTGAACACTTTGAGAGGACAGACGCTGCCACAGCCGGATTGGAAGAAATAACAGCCATACTGGCAACCAACCCAATCCTGGTCGCGCCAAACATCGGCGAACCAATGCTGTTGTACATTGCGGCAACTCATCAAGTTGTAAGCGCAGTGCTTGTCGTCGAACGAGAAGCGGACGGACATAAATTCCCTCTTCAAAAGCCGGTATATTATGTATCCACTGTCCTCAGTCCATGCAAATCGCGGTACCCACATTATCAAAAGATAGCCTATGCGGTATTCATGGCATCCCGGAAGCTGCGACACTACTTTCAACAGTGTTTGATTACAGTAGCCTCAGAAGTGCCACTTAATGATATCATAAACAACCATGACGCCACGGGCCGGATTGCCAAATGGGCCATTGAGCTCCTCTCATTCGACATAACATACAAACCTCGGCGAGCCATTAAATCGCAAGTATTGGCCGACTTTGTCGCCAAATGGACGGAAGCCGAACTCCCTAAAGAGTACGGCGGATACTCCAATTGGATCATGCACTTCGATGGCTCCAAAATGCTGGCTGGTCTAGGGGCTGGCGTCGTCCTGACGTCCCCAACCAGAGATTCAGTGCAATACGTACTGCAAATATTGTATACCGACTCCAACAACACAGCCGAATACGAAGCCCTGTTAAATGGTCTCCAGATGGCAGTTTCCATGGGCATCCAACGCCTGGAGGTGCTTGGGGATTCGAACCTCGCAATATCCCAAATAAATGGAGACTTCGATGCCAAGGATCCGAAGATGGCGGCCTATCAAAACGCCGTCCTAAAGATGTCAGCTCGGTTTAAGGGACTCGAATTTCACCATGTGGCTCGGGAAAACAATCAGGCGGCGGATATCCTCGCCCGCATCGGCGCAAAACGTGATGCGGTCCCCTGAACATCTTTTTGGAGAGGTTATTTAAGCCATCCCGGTAACAATAGTCCGGACCCGGCCAAGATGCCCGATACCGAACACTCTGACATAATCGGAGGCTCTGCCACCGAAATAACACCTTCAGCCCACGTCATAATGGCCATCATTGCCCCGTGGACAAAACCATTCTTGGCCTACCTAACTAGGTAGGAACTTCCCGCGGGCCAAAATGAGGCACGCTACATAGTGCGGCGATCTAAAGACTACAGGGTCCACGAGGGAGAGCTGTATAAAAAAAAGCACTACCGGAGTCCTTCAAAGGTGCATCTCCGAAGAGGAAGGGCGGACGCTTTTGGTAGAAATTCACGCTGGAATTGGCGGCCACCACGCCGCAGCCCGGGCCCTTGTAAGCAAGGCCTTCCGTACACGGTTTTATTGGCCGACGGCCCGGGCAGACGCACAGGACTTGGTCCAACGCTGCGACGGTTGTCAGCTTTTTGCAAACCAAAGCCACATGCCACCGACCGCCCTCCAAACAATCCCCATTACCTGGCCCTTCGCGGTCTGGGTGCTTGACATGGTTGGACCCCTTAAAGGGGGAACCCATAATAAAAAATACTTACTGGTCATGGTGGATAAATTCACCAAATGGATAGAAGCCAAACTTGTTAAAACAGCCGAATCCGGACCGGTGATATACTTCATATCCGGGGTCGTACACCGTTATGGCGCCCCCCACAGCATCATCATTGACAACGGCACGAACTTCACGGCCGATGAGGTAAAACTCTGGTGCAGCAACATGGGCATCAAGCTCGATTATGCTTCCGTCTATCACCCACAAACCAATGGCCAAGTTGAGCGAGCAAATGGTCTTATCATGAGCGGCATTAAACCCAGATTAGTGCGGTCCTTAAAGGAGTCTAACACGCACTGGGTAGAGGAGCTCTACTTCGTACTCTGGGGGCTGCGGACCACGCCGAATCGTAGTACCGGATATACACCCTTCTTTATGGTGTACGGCGCAGAGGTAGTTCTGCGCTGCGACATAATTCATGACTCACCTCGAGTGCGCTTGTACGAAGAAAGAGAAGACGAGCTCGATCGGCAGGACAGTCTGGACACCATGGAGGAGGAGCGCGATGTGGCAAAAGCCCGTTCCGCATTCTATCAGCAAGAGGCTCGCAGATACCAAAGCAGAGTAGTACGGGCCAAAACTTATAACGTTGGTGAGTTAGTTCTACGCTTGCTGGAGAAGAAAAAGACCAAGTTTGAGCCCCAATGGGAAGGTCCCTTCATTATTGACCAAGTTCTGACCGGTGGAGCATACCGTCTGCGGGACGCATCGAATAATCGACTTGAGCCGAACCCATGGAACGCAACCAGGCTCCGAAGATTCTATGCCTAGCGCCAGACTCTATGTTCATCTCCTTCCTCTGTCCATTTTTTTAATATATATTATTTGTCTTTTTTCTCTTTATTTATTTTATTCTTTCTCAAGGCCTTCAAGGTCCAACTTGTGCCTCGCTTGCACACTATAGATGCGCTAACCACGCTCATTTTACTTGGGGGCTTCTTACACATAAGCTTAATTATCTATCTGGGCTTCATGCCCATCACATGTGTTATTCTTCCGCATGTACCTTTTCTTCACCATTATATGTATCGATATGACTTAAGTTTTGGCCAAGCTGGGTTGCCTGGCTCTTGTATTTATGCCCTACGTTCTCGTTAATTCGGCTAGGGCATAAGGGGAGCACCTCAGCGATTGTTTTACTGCCGGGTCAGCCGGATGTGTACCTCAGACTGGGTGAAGCCGAAAGCTAGCGTTCTTAAGAGAATATTCGGTCGGTGAACAAAAGATGATTTTTATTTAGTTTCCAGATGTGCCCCCAGATGTTTTTTCCTGCATTTCCTCTCGCAGTCTGGACATGCACTTTAGGGCATGCGTACCCAGTGAAAGGAACCCTTAACGGAACTATTCTCCCTGGAAGATGTTTCTTACTACCCATGTAATATAACATAACTAGTTGGGCACTTGTCTGTTCAAGCACTAATGACCCCTACGCCTGGTCTCCACGCATACCCCGGTTCTTATATAACTGAGCGGGTATTCGGATACACTCCGGACTATCGAGTCCAGAGGTTGAAGCGAAAAGGTCTGCCATGAAAAATGATCTACAATTCGGCTAGAAGGCATTATACAATTCACTTTAATTACATAGTCATGTAGACTGACTAAATTCCTCTTCTATACCATCCAACAGGCGGGCTAGCCTACAATCCTGTTGGGAATACTTTGCGGCTAATTCTACTTGCCCATAGACTAAGCTAACGGGGATCTCTTTCCCGTCGGGCCCTATAGGTCTGACCTCGGCCATGTGATTTCGGTCAGCCTTGGTATACTGCGTCTTCACTATGGCCCAGGCTTCCCTGGCACCTTGACGGCAGGCAGATATCTTCCATAATCGGAAGCGCCGCCGTGCTCCCTTGAGCTTCTCCACAAGCTCTCCAGCGCCTTCTGGCAAGGAGACAGATGGCCATAAGGCCCAGGCAATACCTTGCATCACCTGTCGAACTTGTTCGTGTAGTTGTGAGAGCTCGGATAGAAGATCACCCGCAGACCCGGGTGTCTCCTCTGCGGGACGACCCGTCAGCATACCTACAGACATAACTCTGTTAGCCGGCTTCTCCGTCGTCCCCTTTATTAAGGGTTCGTTCAAGCACTTATTGAATATGCAGCGTCGAAGCCGCTTATTCTCCTTCCCGGAGTCCCTAAGCTGGGCTCGAACATCTTTTAGTTCCATGCTCAACTTGGTATTGGCGTCTTGGAGATTGTTTTTCTCCCGCCTGACCTCAGTCAGCACGCGTTCGCCAGCCTTTAGCTATCATACAGCGTGGTGCTCCTCTGGATTCTCTCCGGATTCATCCGCAACATCTATTATTAGATCTGCAGCCATGCCGCACGCTATTTGGTACCTATCATTCTTTGAAAGAAATGTTACCAGTTGGGGACTTTTCAGGTTCCTTCAATGCGGCAACAGCGGCCCGAAGTTGGGTCTTGCATTCCTCCAGCTCCTGTGACAGTTGACTATTCTTCTCTGTAAGAACCTGCACAATAAGATGATCCTTAAATCAGTTCTGCTAACTGTTTCAAGTCTCAGGGGCTACTGATACATATAATCATCAGATTTGCATACCCGTACATCCTTTACATACTAGTCCGTGGCTCTGGCTAGACCATTTTTAGCAAGCGTCGCGGAGTACGGCCCGGCGACTCCTATGATTCATGGCGCTCTCAACTTCTGAATTTGTAGCGGATAGCCTATCCGCATCCTCTGTAGGGGGAGTATCCGGCGTCCGCCCCATGTCGGCTTCCGCCTCTATGTCCGGTCCTAGAGCCTGACTAGTGGAAGCGTGATCGGCAGCCTCACCGGACGTATTCCGGCGAGCATTTTTCTGTTAAAGAAACATGGACGTCATTACATTGCAAGAAAGACGACAACCACGGAGGAGGGTGCTGTCATACCTGTGCGTCACCGTCTCCGTCCTGACCGCCTTCCTTTTTGGCCTGCCCGGCCTCGGTGCCTCTTGTTGGCGAGTTGCTGCGGGTTTGGCATGGCATCCCGAATGCCTTCCCTGTAAAAACACCATATGTATATGGTATGTGAAGTGTCTAAAAGGGGATCCTAGTTTTTGGAGTTGGGATTTTTGGTTTTTCTTACGTGCGACGCAGGAAGCAGTCCGGGATAGTCCACCGTAATGGCCACCATGGCGTCATCACAGCTTAATTGATAGAACAGCCGGTCTATCAGCTCCATGAATATGTCCGGATCTTCTTCGAGTCCGGGACCGAGGGCCCAGTCAGGGTCCTCTGGTTGTGGAGATGGGCTACTGACCTCCCTTATGGCTTTTCGCAGTTCCTGCCGCAAAATGGCAAGGTGAGTACCTACGACAAAGAATGCGGGAAGAATGGGAGTAAGGAGATATAACTCACCCAGCTTGGAGGGTTGTACATGGAGAATCCATCCCGTGGCTTGATGCGGATGAACTCCTCCTCTCCCTTGAACAATTCAGACAAAAATTTTGCTAAAGCGGCAGCGTTGTCCGGACCCTTACGCCCGCAATGGGTGGCGTCATCTTCCCTGTTAAAACACCACAAGGGGTGCCCTCGATATTGAAGTGGTTGCACTCCCTGCATTATGCATATTGACATAACCTCAATTAATGTCAATCCTGATTGAGCCAGCGCTTTAATACGGTTCATCAGGTAAAGGACTTCTTCGTTGTCTTCCTCCTGGGGGCTCTGTGGGCGCCAACTTCAGCGTTTCTTCAGAGGAGCATTGCTGAACTCAGGAAGACCCCACCAAACAGTGTCCGGAAGGGGGACGTCCTCCATATAAAACCATTCCGAAGGCCAGTCTTCGGAAGTCTTCTTCGGAGTACCGAACAGGTATCCGGTTTCGGCGATGCGCCATATTTTGGCTCTGCCAACTTGATAAAGTGACCCCTTCTGTGTGCGAGGGACGAGGTAAAATAACCTTTTCCACAGCTCGAAATGAGCCTCATAGCCCAGGAATAACTCGCAGAGGGCAACATAGGCGGCGATGTGTAAAATTGAAGCAGGGGTGAAATTATGCAGTTGGAGGCCATAAAACTCCAGGAGCCCGCAGAGGAATGGATGAATCAGAAATCCGAGTCCCCTCAATAGATAAGGAACAAGGCATACCCGCTCCCCTGTAGAGGGGCTGGGGAAGCTGTCCGCTTGCTCCCTGCCATTGTAGGTGGTGAGCCCGGCTCGGACGGGCACCAGATACGCTGGAGGGAGAAATCCCTTAGTATGCAGTTCGACTAATCGACTGTGTGGAACTGAACACCTCTCCCAATCACCGGGCTTAGGG
Source organism: Triticum urartu (assembly GCF_003073215.2). Classification (NCBI taxonomy): domain Eukaryota; kingdom Viridiplantae; phylum Streptophyta; class Magnoliopsida; order Poales; family Poaceae; genus Triticum; species Triticum urartu. The sequence continues at coordinate 372,190,962 of NC_053025.1, read as the reverse complement.
CTACGGGGGAGGGAGGAGGAGCTGCGGTGGTCGGCCATGCTGGAGTTGATCTGTTCGAAGGGCGCTCCGATGGATTCTCGCTGGGGGAGGATGGTATGGATTTGATCTAAGAATCCCCATCCCTTGAATAGACAATTTATTTATCTGGCTAGGGGGGTGAATGTAAAAATGCCCTGGTGCCTCGCATTCATTCAACGTGTGGAAGATAGCCTCTATTGGGCGCAGAAGCCAAGACGTTCAACATTTATGGGACCAGACACTGCTTAACAAACGTTCGAAATTTGGAGAAGAACCCGCCTTGCAATGCCGAAGACAACCCTGCGCGCCGGACTCATCGTCATTGCAGCCTGGTTCGGGGGCTACTGAGGGAGTCCTGGATTAGGGGGTCTCCGGACATCCGGATTATATCCTTTGGCCGGACTATTGGACTATGAAGACACAAGATTGAAGACTTCGTCCCGTGTCCGGATGGGACTCTACTTGGCGTGGAAGGCAAGCTAGGCAATACGGATATGTATATCTCCTCCTTTGTAACCGACCTTGTGTAACCCTAGCCCCCTCCGGTGTCCATATAAACTGGAGGGTTTTAGTCCGTAGGACAACATACAATCATACCATAGGCTAGCTTCTAGGGTTTAGCCGCTCTGATCTCATGGTAGATCAACTCTTGTACTACTCATATTACCAAGAATAAATCAAGCAGGACGTAGGGTTTTACCTCCATCAAGAGGGCCCGAACCTGGGTAAAACATCGTGTCCCCTGCCTTCTGTTACCATCTGCCTTAGACGCACAGTTCGGGACCCCCTACCCGAGATCCGCCGATTTTGACATCGACAGCCGTCTTCTACGCTGCTGCAAGGTCGAGGTCCTTCTGCTCCAAAGCCTACTTCATTTTGTCTAAAGAAATAGCATTCTTTAGACGATCTTGGAGTTGTCTGTTTTCACTACGCACATTTGTTCAAGTAGAGTCACTCGGTTCAAAAGATGAAAGGAAAATATGAGAAGTCAAACAATCAACAAGTTATTACCTCCCATGGCAGTTGCTTCATCCTTAGCCTTCTGCAAGTTCTCCATGGCCAGCTCGAGGTCGAGATTGAGCTGGATCTGTTTCCTCTCCAATTCAGCAAACCGAACCCCGAGTTCACAAGATTTCTACAATCAACGAATAAGACACGTTAGTTGACAGGAACAAAGATCAATTGCTTCCGAGCGATAAGATACAAGTTCAGGTCATTACAGCAAAAAGAGTTCTAAGACTACTGCCGAATCAAACATTCAACAGTAGTCTCAGGGACTACACCCAGTGGGTTCACTTGGCGTGCCCCCACTGGTTCGACTTTCCACTCGACATGGTCCGTCTAGTCGGAGTAAAAAAATGGGAACACTTATTCTCAGACCACCGCCGACTGCCCATAGTCTACCGCGGTCTCGGGGACTACGCCCAGTGGGTGCACTCGGCGTGCCCCCACTGGTCCAGATCCCACTCGGCACGACCTGTCTCGACCGAGTGGAAGAACTGTAAAGAGACATTTGACAAAGACCGCCACCGAATCAAACATTCGACGGTGGTCTCGGGGATTACACCCAGTGGGTGCACTCTGCGTGCCCCCACTGATTCAAGGATACACTCGACGCGACCTAGTTGACTCAAGTGGAAGAACTATTCAGCAAAAGTTAAAGCACCCAGTGGCTGAACGGATGCAAGGCGCGGAATCATGATAGATGCACATTAAAGGTTTCAAAACGCTCATCCACGAACATCTTATGAATAATATAGCAGCAGTTTTCAAGTACCATATCCTAACAGAGCAAAAATCAAGCTGAAAGATCAGTCAAAAATGAACTCACATGGACATTGGTTTGAAGAGCAGAGCTGGCATCGTAGGAAACCTTGCTAGCTTCGTGCACCACCTTCATTTGCTCCATCATAAGACTTGCCTGGCGTCTAGCTTCCTTCGCAGTGCTCAGTAGGTCCTCTAGTACATGATGGGTAACAAAGAGCGGAGTTGGTGGAACAGTCGAAGCAGCCAGTGGATCTAAGGCATGGAGTTGCACGGACGGGGAAAGGACTTGGGCGGTCGACGCCAAAGGACGATCAGTCGACACAGGATCGGCAAAACAAACAGAAGCCTGAATTGGATCTCTGGATTGTTGGATCACTTGTTCTAGCACTAATGTCGACTGAGCTACCTTGCTGGTAGGCACCCTCCTGCTCGAAGTCCTACCCTTTCTTCCCATGGTCTTCTGAGGCACATCTTCATAGTCGTCTAGAAGATCAATGACATTTGGTGGTGCTGCAAAAGACTTGACCGCAAGAGTTCAGTCGACCGACAGTACAATTGACAAAATGAGGGCAACATTGTAGAGTTGTACCCACTTTGGAAGTGGCTGCATCTTCAGTCTCCTCATCATCTTGATCCTTGTAAATGTCCATGGGGGTCCCAGAAGTAGCAGCGCTAAAAGTTTCAGAACTCACTCGGTTAAGCGAGAGAATGAGTCGACGGTAACATAGAAGTTCCCAAATGATGCAAAAACAAAGAGAGAAAGCAAATAACTTACGCAGAAGTGACGGGAACATCCACCTTGATTTTGGGCAAGGTGTTCCAAGGCTTTGAGGGGGCGGTCTTGGGCTGCTTGGCGGCCTTTTTAGACGGTTCCAGTGACGAAGTCCGAGTGCGTTTTTGCACTTGAGTGCTTGGAGGACCTGCCTTGCCACGCCCGCCAGCAGGGTCTTGAGACTGTTTGGATCGAAGTTCTGAGCGAGGTGGTGAGTCGACTTCCTCACTGTAGTCTGAGTCGTCACTCTCGTCTTCATTGTCATCGGTGGATTGCCGGTCGCCACTCACGTATGTGCTCTACGTTCCCTCCTGGACTTGCTCCCCGTTTGGCATCGAGTACATCTCAGTATTAATCTGCAAAGCAAGGAGTTAAACAAGCATCAAATAGATTCAAGGATAGTTGCAAATCAGAATAAAAAGGCACTCGACAACAAACGTCAGACCTTGTCCGGCTCATTTTCGGCGTTGAATGGTGAAACTCTTCTGGACCCCTGGGGTTGTCTTTGTTTCCAGTGATGCTCCGCAGCCACTGCGCCACCGTCTCCTCGGTGACCTCCTCTGGGTCGACCCGAGTGGTGCCCTAAGGGCCCGAGTACAACCACATCGGATGATCGTGAGCTTGGAGAGGCTAGATGCATCGACTGAGAAACACCTCCAACAAATCCATGCCAGTCACGCCATGACGGACTAATTGGACTACCCGGTCGACTAGCATGGACACATCTCCTTTCTCTGCTGGAGTCACAATCAATGAAGAGGGTTGGAGGACTCGATCATGGTGAAGGGGGAAGACCAGTCGACTGACCAGGAGTCAGAACATCTTGGCAGTAGAACTAGGTTGACTGCCACCCTCTAACCGACTCGGGAAGAGTCATAGAAGGAAAAGTAATCCTACCCCTCATCTGAATCCCTAGACACCCACACATTTGCATCACGTGCGTATTTTTGTTAGTCGGATTTGCCTTCTTCACAGTTTGAGGACAACAAGTAAAGATGTGTTTGAATAAACCCCAATGTGGTCGATAGCCCAAGAAGTTTTCACACAGAGAGACATATGCAGCAAGACATGATTAAGTTGGGCACCAAAAAAGTTCAAGAAATCCCGGAAAAAAGGATGCTGAAGCAGAGTGAAACCGCGATTGACATGGGTTGCAAGGAGGATGCACTCACCCTCCTGCGCCTAAGGCTCGGTCTCGTTCCCCGGCAACCTCCAAGACCCATGAGCAATCAAGCTTCCACTGGCCAGATCCACAAAGTCTTCTTTCTGGATCGTGGATCGAATCCAGCCCCCCAGGATCCAACCAGGCGGCAAACCAGACCTCGACGATGACCCTCAACTCATCTTCTTACCCTTCGCCATCGCTGCCGCATTCTTCGAGCGCTCCAGGGCTGCCATCTTGTCATTTCCCATGGTAGTGGAGTGCGCACGGGCGAGCGGAGACGACGAAGATGGTGGAGAGCATGGTGGAGAAACTGAGGAGGAAGAGGACAATTGGGATGCACTGTGCGTTGCATCGACCCGGGTGCTATTTATGCGATCACTTCTGAGTGGCTGACGACTGAGCCCGAGTGATCTTATCATATCCCACAGCAAGCGCTCGCCCGATACGTGGCGGAAAAGGTGGTGCGAATATCAAGGCGCCCCCATCTATCTACTCCGATTACTGCGGTGTGCTCCATCCTGCGCGCTTCCCTGAAATTTCGGATCCCGTGAGATCTGGGAACGACAGAGCAACCAATCACGCCGAAGATTTCGTACCATAAGTCACTCGAAGATTATCAACATAACTCACTTGATGACCTCTGAATTAATCAAGGCGACTGAAACAAAGATGAAGCCCCAGCATGACTCCCTAATTCCGGTGAAATGCCTCTGAGGCGTGGAATCAAGTCGGAACCAACTTCAACTACCTTTTCACTCGGACCTCAATCCATTTGGGGGGCTAATGACGATGCCATTAACCTAGGGTAGTGTCATAGGCCTGACCTAGACACCGTTCCCAAGGTCACTACCCTAGAGTCAAGAACATTCAAAGTACAACAAAGGATACCGACAGAAGTAACCTTGGAGTGCAACCCACTCGGCCAATTATCTCACTCGGATACCCCAATTCCATTCGACCAAGAAGAAGTCACTCGACCATACAAGAAACCACTCGGGCAACGGTCAGGCGTTCACTCCACAGTCTTTATAGCTGGCGTTACCAGTAATGCCCTGTCTTAATGTACATTGAACCCTGTAACATGGGATGGCTGGGGTCCTGGAGCACTCTATATAAGCCACCCCCTCCTATGGCACAAGGGTTCACACCTCCTGTAACTTTCACGCATAATCCAATCGACCAAGCCTCCGGGCACCGAGATGTAGGGCTATTACTTCCTCCGAGAAGTGCCTGAACTCATAAAACCTTGCGTGAACAACGTCACTGTAGCTAGGATCTTGCCTCCTCCTATGTACCCCCTATTCTATTATCAGACTTACTCCAATCGACGGCAACCCCGGCGATGAGCTCGACTTGGTCCTCGCCCGTCGCCACCTCCTTTGCCGGCTCCGATGTAGCCGCCACCGTGGCCCGCGCCGCTGCCCCGCCTCTAGGCGTCACGACCTGCGCCCGGGCATGTGTGCTTCGGACGAGCCCACACTACTCCTCCGACGAGTATGTCTGCGTCGCCTCGACATCGATGCCATCACCCATTCCCGCCTCTGCTTGCACTGCCCTTCTGGATCCCCATTGGCTCACCGCGATGCATGAGTTCGATGCCCTACAGCACAACCGCACGTGGCAGCTTGTTCCGCGCCCCCCACGTGCCAACATCATCACTGGCAAGTGGGTGTTTTGCCACAAGACGCGCCCGGACAGTTCTCTTGAGCGATACAAGGCTCGGTGGGTGATTCATGGATTTCGGCAGCTCGCGAGCGTGGACTTCACCAACACCTTCGCCCCGGTTGTTAAACCTGGAATGATCCACACCGTGCTCTAGTTGGTGGTCTTCCGCACCTGGCCTGTGCACCAGTTGGATGTCTCCAACACCTTCTTGCACACCCATCTTGCTAAGCAGGTGTTCTGTGAGCAGCCCACTGGTTTCACTGACCCCGAGCATCCGGACTTTGTGTGCTTGCTCTCCCATTTTCTTTACAGGTTGAAGCAGGCGCCTCAATCTTGGTACCAGCGTATCGCAGCCTTCCTACAGTCTCTGGGATTTCAGTCCTATCGCGGGAAACCATGACCACCTATGGGACCAAGGGTCCCTTGCTGGTTCTGCAGGGGGATGCCACATTTCACAAAGAGTAGAAGAGCATGGGGCAGCACGACAGAGATCACACAAGCAATTTTAGCCAGGTTCGGGACGCCGTGAGTAGTAAAATCCTACTCCTGCTTTGGTGGATTGATGGTGGAAAAATGGTGGTGGTCGTAGTGCGTTTCCCTGGCAGGGTCACCTGGGGGTGAAATGGCTACGCGCGTATGAAATATGAGGCGGGGTGGATTTGCTAATCTTGTCTCCAACCCCTTTCTAAGGTTGTGTCGGACCTCCTTTTATAGGTAAAGGGGTCACCAAAGTGCCAAATCAGTCATTATGAACTGGTAAGATAGCAAACGGTGTTATCATTCCTAATTCTGCACGCTGACAGAGCGCATTGAATGCGCCGCTTGACGTCACATCGTCGCCTGCCCGGCAAGCCTTGCCAGGAAGTTTTGCCAGCTTCGCGCCTGCTTCCTCCACACGTCGTAGGATGGGTGTGATCTATGGATACTCCTTGTAGAAAGAGGCCGCCATGTGGCAGATGGCTGCCACTTAGTCACTCTCCGGCTGGACACCGCACTGGTTGACGACGTGCATCGTGGTGAAGTGGTTTAGTGAGGTGGTTGCATCTCCGTGAGCCCGGCAAGCCCTGCCGGGGGGGGGGGGGTCTTGGAGGTCTTCTTCTGGGGGTGACCACGTCCTTGCCGGGCTCGCCTACCCAGAAAGGGAGAATTTTCTCCTGGTGGTTTCTTACTTCCCTAGCCTGGAGTAGACCCGGCGAGCCCAGGGTTTGTCCTTGGTGCTATAACCTTGCTCTCGTGCCTGTGCATAGTCTAGGCAACAAACCCAGGGTTTGTTGCACTGACAGAAGCCCCTGGGCCTACCCCGAACGCGCTGCTGAGCATCGTCCGGGTAGGTCCTAATAAGTGCACAGGCCGGGGTGTAGAGGAGGCTGGTCTCCTGGGGTCTTCTTTGCTTCTTCATTAACCTTGAATCCTGGCCAGTTTCTGGTTTCCCCGCGCGTCGTGTAAAGCCAATTGTGGTGGGGCCACTCTTGCAATGGCCCGTGAATGACTTTAACACACGTGGTGGAAACTCCAATTTACTCTTCCCACCACGCCCTTATCCTCGGCCATGTATGAGGCATGCATCGCGCGGGGTAGGTAACGGAGGCACATGGTGCGGGACAACATCAAGACGGGGGGGGGGGGGGGGGGGGGGGGCTTCACGTATTGGTGGAGGAGGGCGGTGGTCGCTTGTTGAGGGAGCGGCTCCCCTCCTCGGCCCGCCTATAAAGGGGAGGGCGAGGGGAGAGTGCAGTCATCCACTCTTGCATTTCTTCTCCTCTGTCTTCTAGCTCCTGCTGGTTATGTCGAAGAGAAGGGCCTGGGGCCTGGCCCCGGGCTCCAGCTTGAGGTTGGTGACATCGAATGCCTATGCTAATGCTTTGGGAGTGAGCCTGGTCCAAGCCTGGAGTAGACCCGGCGGACAAACCACCTATGGCGCGGGATATCAAGCTTTCCCATTGTGGGAAAGTGCTTGCTCCTTCTGCCATGGTTGGTTGCCCACCGGGTAGCGTGACATTCGGCCTCGTTCTGCCGCTGCTTGTTGACCCGGTGACCGAGCCCTCGTCGTCTTTGATGCTGGCCTGGGAGACAGGGCTGGGGATCGTTGGTAATCCCAGCACTATCCCTTCCGGGGGCCTTGGGGCTGATGCTGATGAGAGGCGCGCCTTCCTGCCCACCTAGGAGGGGAGCAGCGCGCCCCGAGCCCGCTGGCTATCTTGGTCGCTCACCGTCTTTTCGGGGAAGGTGCTGGGCTATAGTCTTGGTGCTTCTCGGGAGTAGCGGTGATGGAGGGAAAATGAGGGAAGACGTAGAAGGCGGGTGGCATGGGGTCAGGTCAGAGTACGATGGTGTGGATGCCTTCGCCTCCGACCGGCGGCCTACCACCTTGTCTTTCCAATCTTCCCCTCCCTCCCTAGCACCATCATCACCAGCCTCTTTGGGTGATAGCCGGGGAGGGATCTTCTCTTGGTGCCTTCGCCTCCCCTCTAGCAGTCTTCTGGCTGAGCTTTAGTGGATGACTCCGTCGGCGCCCAAGCCGGGCCTTCTTGCTGGTCCTGGAGGTGGTGACTAGGGGACCGCCGCTCTGCTCTCCGTGCCCCTCCTTCACAGCCTCGCCACTCCCAATCTCGTCAGGCCGCGCCTGGCAGGTCGCGGCAGGAACAGGGTGGGCCACTACTTGGAAGCCTCTTTTGTCCTCCCCTCTTCCCACCACAATACCTGGTGGAGGGAAAACGAAAAGAGGGAGATCACGGGGCACTTATCCTTTTTCAATCTTAAACCTGTATGCACTAGGCAAATATTTGTTCAAATAATGTAATCTCTCAAGTCCATGTCTGTGTTCTCCAAGGCTTTTACTTGTATTACCAGCGTATTAATGAAAAAGATGAACCTTGCTAGGAACTCGTGCATGTATATGGCCATGTAGAGGTGGAATGGGTCGGATTACGGGTTCCAAAAAACCCTTGAGGTTCAAACAAAGGGGTGCGCACGAAGATCTCTCTCTCCCTAGCTCACGCTCTCGCCACGATCTCAAAGCCTAGCTCGCCGAACCTGAGGAACTAGGGACACAAGACTTTATACTGGTTCTGGCCACCGTTGTGGTGTAATACCCTACTCCAGTGTGGTGTGTTGGATTGCCTTGTAGGGTGAGGATGAACAGCCACCTGAGGAGAGGTGTTCTTGAGCTCGGTGAGCTTGTATGGTGGCCTTGGTGGAATGGATCCAGTCCAAGATGAGATGCCTCCCTCCAGTGGTGGCTAGTCCTCTATATAGGGGCCCGGGTCCTCTCCCCAAATATTAGGCGGGAAGGGATCACACAACGACCAATTTGAAGGGGGCAACTAGTACAAGTTATCCTGACAAAAGGTGTTGTTCGCCTACCAAGGACTATGGTGGTGACGCCATCGTGGGCTCCACAGTGACCTCCGTCCTGCTGGTCTTGGTCTCGTTGCACCAATATGTTAACCTTTCTCGGATGCCTCGGGACTCCTCACCTGCGCTTGCCCCTCTATGACCAAAGAGGCAACGAGTACTCTGCGCCCGCCTGGCCTTGGTCGTCATGGCTCACGTCACACACTCCTCACGAGGTACCCCTTGCATAGATATCTCTGCTCCTCGGGAGCCAGCCTAGGGTGGCCACCCCGGAGGAGGTCTTGGTGTCGTCCGCCTCGCGAGGTTTGGCCCCTCGCGAGGGTCTTGAGTGGTTGTTGATGAAGATGGGCCGTACCAGGCGGCTGATGGAGCCACGCCTTGGGCCGCAGGCAGGCAAGTCTGGGTACCCCTGTTCCCAAGACGCCGACAGTAGCCCCCGGGCCCAAAGCGCGCTCGTACTTGGCTTCGCGGCTGTAACACCCATGATGTGGCTAAATCTTCCATGTGTCGGAGCACGACTTAGAGGCATAACCGCATAGTAGGCATGTCGCAAGAGGGGTAATCTTTACACATCCCATGTACTGAATAAGAAAGGGATAAAGAGTTGGCTCACAATCGCCACTTCAAACAATACATAAATATAACATTACATCATCCAGAATACAATCAAGGTCCGACTACGGAACCAAATAAAGAAAGACAACACCTAATGCAATAGATCCTCGATCGCCCCGACTGGGCTCCACTACTGATCAACTGGAACGAAACAACACAACGAACACGATCTTCATCGAGCTCCCACTCGAGCTGGCTTGTGTCACATGCACGGTATCAACGACACCTGCAAGTTGGTTTTGGAAGTAATCTGTGAGTCATGGGGACACAACAATCTCACACCCTCGCGATCAAGACTATTTAAGCTTAAAGGTAGGACAGGGTAGTGAGGTGGAGCTGCAGCAAGCACTAGCATATATAGTGGCTAACTTACGCAAATGAGAGCGAGAAGAGAAGCAATGCACGGTCGTGAACTAGAAGTGATCAAGAAGTGATCCTGAAACTACTTACGTTCAAGCATAACACAAGAACCGTGTTCAATTCCCGGACTCCGCTGGAAAGAGACCATCACGGATACACATGCGGTTGATGCATCTTAATTAAGTTAAGTATCGAGTTTTCTACAACCGAACATTAACAAATTCCCATCTTCCCATAACCGCGGGCATGGCTTTCAAAAGTTCAAAACCCTGCAGGGCTGTCCCAACTTAGCCCATCACAAGCTCTCACTGTTACAAGACATTTCAACAATGGTAAAACAAGACCAGCAAGACCACCCGCTGTGCCGACAAATCCCGATAGGAGCTGCACATATCTCGTTCTCAAGGCACACCGGATAAGCTAAGCGTACAGGAGCCGACGTAACCCAAGTTGCCAAGGGAAGGCCCTGCACGGTGCACTGGCCCGGGGGTTTAAATAAAGATGACCCTTGAGTCTGCAGAACCCAAGGGAAAAAGGCTTAGGTGGCAAATGGTAAAACAAAGGTTTGGCCTTGCTGGAGGAGTTTTATTCAAGGCGAACTGTCAAGGGGTTCCCATTATAACCCAACCGCGTAAGGAACGCAAAAATCAAGGAACATAACACCGGTATGACGGAAACTAGGGCGGCAAGAGTGGAACAAAACACCAGGCATAAGGCCGAGCCTTCCACCCTTTACCAAGTATATAGATGCATTGATTAAATAAGAGATATTGTGATATCCCAAACAAAATAAATGTTCCAGCATGGAACAAACTCCATCTTCACCTAGAACTAGCAACGCTATAAGAGAGGCTGAGCAAAGCGGTAACATAGCCAAACAACGGTTTGCTAGGAAAGGTGGGTTAGAGGCTTGACATGGCAATATGGGAGGAATGATATAGCAAGTGGTAGGTATCGCGGAATAGCAAAAGAACGAGCAACTAGCAAGCAAAGATAGAAGTGATTTCGAGGATATGTTCATCTTTCTTGAGATCCCGCAAGGAAGAAGAACGAGTCCATGAAGAAGACAAACGGACATTGTCGAACGGATCCTCACAAACGCGACGTTATCAGAACTAACCCGAAGAAGCAACACTGGAAAGAAGCAAACAACATAGTAAAAAACCATCACATAATCATGGCATGATGCACAATCAAGTATGATGCATGTCCAGTTTAATGAAGCATGGCATGGCAAAGTGCACAAGCAATTCTACAAATTAAGTGGAGCCGAATATGCAATGAGTTACATATTGACGAAACACCACAACAACTTATTTAGTTCGATATCGTTTATGTACTCAACAATATTAAATGTTGGTTAGCATGGCAAGGGGCGAAGCACAATAAAACTACCTATCTAGGCATGTTTAAATGAGGCCGGAACAACAAGCAACAAGTCCGAAGAAAAATCTCATGAGCATATATTAGATTTGGTACTGTTCTTCCCTAAAGCATATTTTAGAGTTGTTAAACATGCAAAGCAATGTCACCATGTTAAACTAGGCATTATTCCACCCCATTTACATATAAAGATTATTTAAAACCGAGCTATGGTTATTTAGTTATAAAATAAAGCATTTTAGCATGGCATTAGGTAAATTATAAACAAACATCATTTTAAACATTTTTAACATGGATGAAAGTTGCAAATTATTAATCTACACAAAATTCTACGCAAGTTTCATATATAATTTATTTTAAACCGATGCACGGTTATTTAGTTATTAAATGCATGAACAGGAAGGGGTTTTGTGTAAAACTGTTGTCTCAGGATTAATAGGCAAAATTGCATCTCTGAAAAAATACTACACTAGCCTGAAATTGTCTGGCCCAACATGAGAAAAAAAGGTGGGGCGCTGGGGTGGCTCACTTTGGGCTGAGGCCCAGTTGGGAAGAAGCTTGGGCAGGCCGGCTGCTGGGCCTTGAGGAGGGGCGCGGTCCACGTGCGGTCAACGGGCATAGGAGGTTTGCGAGGGACTCGCTCGCCCTCCTCTCATACATGAAGAAGCGGCGGCGGTCTCAGGGAACAGAAGCAGGGAGGTCACAGGTGGACGCCGGCAGGCACGGGAAGCGGCGGGGCGGCGTGGTTTGCCGGGAAGACGGCAGCGGGCGGCGGACTTGACGGATCCAGGTGGAGGCGGCGCTCGATGGCAAAGGCTAGAGGACGAAGCAGGTGAGGCTGTGATGCAGAGTACGCGACGGGCCGAGCAGGGGTTGATAGCGCGGCGGCACGTCGGTGAGGCCAGGACGAGGCAAGCGGCAGTCGCGATGGCGCTGAGGATTCCGGCGGTGAGGAACTTGAGGAAGCAGCGGGACTTGAGGAGCTCGGCGAAGGGATTAGCCATGGCGTGGAGCTCCTGGTTCCTGCGGGGTAGAGAGAAAAGCTGAGAGAAAGAGAGAGATGCAGGGATGGGAAGAGAAGAAAGGGAGGAGAGGCGACGAGGCCTGCTGGGAGTGGTTGTCGGCGGCGAGCTTCGTCGGGGTAGCGGGGTTGCGAGGAGGTCGGAGGTGACAAGGGCGTGGACGAAGGAGCTCGGTCTGCAGGATAGGGCTCATCTCCTTGCGCGGGCACACGAGGCAGGGCCTCTGGCATCAACTTGGTGGGATCAAGGGGAGGAGTGGAGTGCTCCGGCTGGATGGATTGATGGGACAAAGAAATTGGGGATGGATCCCGAGAGATTTCGAGTGGGTGGCGGCGGCGGTGGACACGGGATGGATGGGACAGATCCCTAGGTTTTAGGGTTGCCCACTATTTATATTGCAAAGGGATTTAGGGTAGAGGCTATCACGTCCCTACGATCGCAATCGGACGGTCGCGAATAAAATAGTTAGGGAGTCCAAATAAGAAAACAGTGATGTTTTGTAGATGTTTGGGGATGATCCGGACCCAACGGTGACGACTGTCCGGGTTGGGTTCGGGACAACTGTCGGACACGCACTCGAGGGTGGTTGATGCACTATGCAAGGAGGGATTAGGTGGGTCTAGTGGGTTGTAGGTGGGTTGCGGAGAGTCCTCGGGCTGAGCGGAGATAAAAGAGAGAAAGACCCGGCGACTGTTTCAGAGACCTAAATGTCCGACGATTTGACCGACTATATTGTCGCTATAGTTATCCGTTGGGGCATCAAACGACCTCCGAATGCGACGAAACTTGGCAGGTGGCCTACTGACAACAAAACAACACTGCACGCCAACTTTTAACCCATTCCGAGAACATTTTCCAGCCACTTATAAAAATAATATTTCGGACATGCCGCCGGCGCGTGCAAGGGTGTCTGGACTCAGAACGGACAACGGAAGGAACGGGGAGGCCGGGACGGATGCAATTTTTGAAAACATGCAGATGCAATGCGGATGATGACATGGAAAGATGCAACACGCAAGCGAATGACAAGGCAACAACATCGAATAACTGGAAGACACCTGGCGCATCGGTCTCGGGGCGTCACAGCGGCGAAGCCAAGGGTCAAGTGCGGAGTGCCGCGGGCCCCAATAGCCTGCGACCTTGATTGATGCGTGGAGATTGACCGGTCGTGGGTGTCTCCGCTTCCCCATGCTGCCTTGACAACTGCTTGACTTGACATGTCCCTATTGCATGCAGAAAAAGGTCATCAATACCTTAGATCGTGGAGGCCGGCGGTTGGCCTCCCCTCAGCTATAAATGAGGAGGGGGCGAAGCCCCCGTCACCCATCTCTTCCTCCGCTCCTCCTGCTTCTTCTTCTTCTTCCTTGCCGCGACACCCATGGCACTAGTGAAGAGGTTCTCGGCCGCCGAGAAGTGGAAAGCTCGCCAGGAGGGGCCCGGCTCACCACCGCCCAAGAGTTGGCGCGGTCGCCCGCGCAAGCATGCCGGAACCCCCGCTGCGGTCCCTCGTGGGCGTGGGCAAACTCCCTCAGGGTCCGGCGCTATCCTTGGTGGCCGTGACGGTGCTTCTTCATGCGGCAGGAGCCGCTTAGGTCGGGGCAGACCCATCAATGAGGAGAGGCGCACCATGGTCGCCCGGCCTCCCCGGCCGCGCTTCCACTCGGCGGAGGTTCTGTCAGAGTTTGTCGTGTGGTCGGAGAACCCAGCTGGCACTTGGATGCAACTTCCGCGCTCCTTTGCCGACGAACTGCCGGCCCTAGGTCCCGGCAGCCCCTGCCTGTAGGCGGACGGCTGCTGCAGCAAGGCTTCGTGGGTTGTGGTGGAGATCTCTGCTGTGGGCGAGGTAGCCCTGGCCCGTGGCTGGCAGACGTTTGCCTGCCCGCGTGGCCTGGGAAGGCGGTGCACCCCCCATTTCAAGTTTGACGGGGCAGCGACCCTCTTCGTGAGGGTGTTCAGGGAAGATAGCCACCGTGCCGGATGCTGACCTGAGGACGACGATGATGGCGAGGTGCTCGGTCTTGGCGATGGCCGTGGCGAGCACAAGGGTGAACTCGCCCTTGGTGGCGGCCACGGTTTGCCTAGCTATGGCAGCTCCTCCTCCGGTGAGAGCTCTTGCGGCGGCGGCTATGACTAGCCGCCACGCCGTCTGGCACGCTTCGAGGACGTTGGCGGGTCGTCCCGTCGTCGCTCCCCGGGGAAGCGCGAGGAGGGCTCCTTCTAAATTCAGGGGCCGATCCTCGTGAGCAGTCGAGTCGTAGGAGCCGCTTTTGCTTGTCCTCTCCTTCCCTTTCCTCCTGCATTGTGAGAAACGAGTATGGAGCCCCGCAGGGGCGTGTAATGAACCATGGTGCTTAGGTTGCTTTTGTGGTGTGTTTATTGCTTCCGGGTTGTGTCGTGAGATCTATGCCTTATACAGGTGTAGAGGCGTAACTTAGCTCGATGCATCCGGGGTAGCTTTGACCTCATGAGGGCGCGCATCTCTGGGCACCTGGTGGGGCTTCCCCACTGTTGATTCAGGTGACATCGCGAAACTGCAAAAATTCATTAAGAAATCATTAACCCTTCTTGCGGGAGGCCTTAGGTATGGGCTGGTTATGGCCAAACGCACCGCGTCACGGGACACGTGGGGCACAGACTAAAAGGGGAAGCGCCGATCATAAGCTCAGATGAGAACGCCTCACGGAGACCAGGGGAGTGCGCACGCGCATACTACCTGTCCAGCCCCCCTCGCAGGGCGTGCGAGGGAGAGCGTCGGGCAACTATCGCCCTCCCTGGTGAAAAACAAAGAATCGAGGGAAGAATCAGAAAGAAGAGGGGTTCAACCAAACCATCAAGAGACGGCAGAACTGCAAATTTCACTAAAGTAAAAGGGGCAAGCCAACTACAGAAAGCAAAGGAATAGCCACATCCGGCACCTAGTCTAGTCTGCTCACCAGCGTGGAGCTAAGTGCCGCCACTAGGATGTGGGAGGGAGCCCTCGAGGCCCGAGGGCAGCACTCCAGAGAATCGGGGGCGTGTATAGCCCAACTCATTATTACGTGAGAGTGTCGCGAGCAGAGATCTTCACAGGCACTGGGCCTTGCTTCACGGGTAGAACTTCTGGAGGTGCTGGATGTTCCAGGCGTTCTGGATGGGGATCTTGTCCTGCGTCTCCCGGTGCGCAGCGCCTGGCCTGGAGACGCGGGAAATCCTAAACGGGCCCACCCACATGGGTGAGAGCTTATGCAGCCCTTCCCTAAAGAGCACCTGCCTCAGGACGAGATCGCCCACCTCAAGCATCCTGGAGCGGATGCTGCGACAATGGTACCGTCGCAATGCCTGCTGATATCTTTCTGCTCGGAGCGAGGCTTCACGGCGGCGTTCCTCCGCCTGCACAAGGTCCATCCCTGCATGGCGTCCTGTTGCGTCTTATCAAATGCCAGGACCCGCGCAGAGCGATGCCTGACCTCGTGAGGGAGAACCACTTCTGCTCGGTAGACTAGGAAGAACGGGGTCTCGCCTCTTGGCTTGGTGGGGGTGGTGCGGATGGACCAGAGCACAGAATCGAGCTCGTCGTGCCAGCCCCTGCTGCAGGCTTCGAGCTTCTTCTTGAAGGTCCGGGTCTTGAGGCCTCCCAAGACCTCAGCGTTGGCACGCTCAGCTTGGCCATTGCTCCTGGGGTGTGCCACCGACGCGTAGCAAATCTGTGTTCCAAGGTTAGCACGGTAGGTCTTGAAGAGATTGCTAGTGAACTGCGAGCCATTGTCGCTGACGATGTGGTTAAGGACCCCGAACCAGCTCCCGAGGCCCTTGATGAACTTAACTGCTGACCCGGCTGGGATGGTGTGGATGGCTTCAACCTCTGCCCATTTGGTGAACTTGTAGATGGCGACGTTGAGGTAGCAGTAGCCCCCGGGCACTCGTCCGAACGGACCAAGGATACCCATCCCCCAGACCGTGAAAGGCCACGAAAGTGGGATAGTCTGGAGGCCCTGGGCAGGCTGGTGGATTTGCTTGGCATGGAATTGGCAAGCCTCGCAGGACCTCACCAACTCAGCCGCGTCATTGAGTGCCGTGGGCCAGTAGAACCCACTAAGGACCGCCTTGCCGACCAGGGTGCGTGACGACGAGTGGTGCCCGCAGTCTCCGCCGTGTATGTTGGCTAGCAGCTCGTTCCGCTGCTCCCTGGAGATGCATCTCAAGGAAACATCATTTGGTTACTTTCTGTATAACTCATTGTCGGCATCATGGGAACGGGGGTATATCGCACACTAGTCCAGAATCTTGCAGCAGCAACCCATATAGCAGAGTCGATTCAGCCATCCCGTTCAAAGGCTTGTAGTTGTTTGATGCAAATTCGATCGTTGCTTCGGGCAGCAGGGGAACAAAACGTAATCGTTTTTCAATCACGCAATAGGATGCACAGCAGGTCTGTGGTGGCGGACACAGTCTAGTCGACTCACAGCCCAAGACTGCCTCCGTGGCGTGAGGGTCGTTGGCACCGCTAAGAGCAGTACCTGTCAGTTTCCTGAGAACGGGGGTACCTAGACTTGCCTGCCTATGGCCCAGGGCGTGGCTCATCCAGTGGCCTGGTACGACCCATCTTCATCAACAAACACTCAAGACCCTCGCGAGGGGCCAAGCCTCACGAGGCGGACAACACAACACCTCCTCAGGGACAACCTCACTAGGCTGGCTTGCGAGGACAGAGAGATCAAGGCGAGGGGCACCTCGTGAGGTTTCCGTGAACTGAGCCATGACGACCAAGGCCAGGCGGGCGCCAGCGGGCGCAGAGTACCAGTTGCCTCTTTGGTGCTAAAGAGGTAGGTGCAGACGAGGAGTCCCGAGGCATCAGGCAAAGGTTTCCATATCGGCGCAACAAGACCAAGACCAGCAGGACGGAGGTCATCACGGAGCCCACAACGGCTTCACAACCAGAGTGTGACGCCCCGAGACCATTGTGCCAGGTGTCTTCCTGTTATTCGCTATTGTTGCCATGTCATTTGCTTGCGTGTTGCATCTTATCATGTCATCATGTGCATTGCATCATCATGTTTTAAGAACTTGCATCTATCCCGGCCTCCTCATTCTGTCTGTTGTCCGTTCTGAGCCCAACCACACTTGCACGCGCCCGCGACATGTCCGAAATAGTATTTTATAAGTGGTCTAAAAATGTTCTCGGAATGGGTTTAAAGTTGGCGTGTGGTCTTATTATAGCGTAGATAGACCGCCTGTCAAGTTTCATCGCATTCGGAGTTCGTTTGACGCCCCAACGAATAACTATAGCGGCAATATAGTCGGTCTAACGTCGGACGTTTTCGGTCTCCGGAAACAGTCACCGGGCCTCCCTCTCTTCTATTCTCTCAGCTCGAGACCGTCTACACAGCTCACTACCTACCGCCAGGCCTAGCTGAAGCTCTCTCATCAGCCCGCGGACCTCCTCGCGCGCGCGTCCGAAAGCTGTCCCGGACCCGACCCGGGCAGTCGTCACCGTTGGATCCAGAACATCCCCAAACATCTACGAAACATCATCGTTTCCTTATTTGGAATCCCTGCCTATTTTATTCTCATCCATTGGATTTCGATCCGACGATCCAAATCCCTCTCCTTTAATCCTTTTGCTATATATATCAGACAAAACCCTAAAAACTTGGTCGCTTGTCCCCCTCAGCCGCCACCCACTCCAAATTCCCCTCGGGATCCATCCCCTCTGTAGCCGCCGCATCTTCCTCGTATCTGCAGCGATCCAACCAGCAAACCCCACCTCTCCCTCTCAGATCGAACCCGCGCTCGATTCCGATTGGGTCGAGGCGTTTCCTCCTCCCTCGTCTCAGCAGGTGCCCGAGGCCTACCCTGCCTCGCCTCGCGCCTCCCTGTTGCTGCCCGACCTCGTCGGCCGTTCGATCGAAGCCGCCGCCCAGGAGACAACGCCGCCGGCCTGCTACCTCGCCGCACCAAACACCGCTTGCCTCTGACTAGTTTCCCCGCCGCCAAGTCCAGCACCGTGTCTTCTGCATCACTGCCCGAGCTGGCCCTCCTCTGTTTTGCTGTGGACGCCCGAACCGGCTGGAGTCGCCGTCTTCTACAGCTGCTGCTCTTCTGCCTGGACCGCTGGTGGCCGGCACCGCAACCAGGCCCCTGCCTCTCCTCTTTCCTTCCCTGTGCGACTCCCTCTCCCTCACCCTCTCTCTCTCTCCCGCAGGTACCCAACCTCCGCCATGGCGCAGCCCCGTCCACCTCCTGACGCTGGCCATGTGAGGCCCAGCACTTCACCCGTCGCCGGATCCGGGGACCCCGCGCCCGGATCCCTCCATCCCCGGCGAGCTCCGCCTTCCTCCATCGCCGGAGCTCCGCCGGATTCCTCGCCGTTGACCCCCGCACTCTGCTTCGATCGCCTGGGTCAGCGCCCAGTCTTTGCTTCGCTCGCGTTGAGCGAGCCACTTCAGCAAGCCACTTCAGCAACAGGCCGCAGTCGCCGCGTGCATCAGGCCCAGAGGCCTCCCCTCCAACTCATGGGAAAAGCCCATGGTGAGGCCACCCTGAGCCCCTTTTTCCATTGTTGGGCCAGCAAGATTCGGCCCAGCTCTATATTTTTTTTCTACCTGAACGTTTTTCCTATTTTCCTGTGAACGCCAATTTATAGAAAAACCCTTGCACTTCATTCATTTAATAACTCACAAATGGAGCATCGGTTTAAAATAAGTTATATATGAAATTTGATTAGATTTCTGTCTACTTTCATAATATGTCAATTTCATCCATGTTTAAAATGCTTAAAATGATGTTTGTTTAAATTTTCTTAATAACTTGCTAAAATGATTTAATTCATAACTAATTAACCGTAGCTCGGTTTTAAACAAACCTTATATGTAAATGGGGTAGAAAAATGCCTAGTTTAACATGGTGCATCACTTTGCATGTTTAACAACTCTAAAATATGGTTTAGGGCAGAACAGGACCAAACCTAATATATACACATGAGGAGTTTCTGGATTTGTTGTTTGTTGTTCCGGCCTCACTTAAACTTGCCTAGATAGGTAGTTTTCTTCTGCTTCATCTCTTGCCATGTTAACCAACATTTAATATTGTTGAGTACCTAACCGAGAGTGAACTAAATAACTTGAATTTGGTGCTTCGTCAATATGCAACGGAGTTTCATGTTGAGCTCCACTTAATTTGTAGGATTGTTTGTGTATTTTGCCATGCCATGCTTCATTAAATCGGACATGCATCATACTTGTTTGCGCATCGTGCCATGCTTATGTGATGGTTGTTTACTTTGTTGTGTGCTTCTTTCCGCTGTTGCTTCTTTAGGTTGGTTCCGATAACGTCGCGTTTGTGAGGACCCGTTCGACTACGTCCATTTGTCTTCTTCATGGACTCGTTCTTCTTCCTTGCGGGATTTCAGGCAAGATGACCATTCCCTCGAAATCACTTCTATTTTTGCTTGCTAGTTGCTCGCTCTTTTGCTGTGCCTATGCTGCGATACCTACCACTTGCTTATCATGCCTCCCATATTGTTAAGCCAAGCCTCTAACCCACCTTGTCCTAGCAAACCGTTGTTTGGCTATGTTACCGCTTTGCTCAGCCCCTCTTATAGCGTTGTTAGTGGCAGGTGATGATTGGAGCTTGTTCCATGTTTGGAACATGGATATTTTTGTTGGGATATCACAATATCTCTTATTTAATTAATGCGTCTATATACTTGGTAAAGGGTGGAAGGCTCGGCCTTATGCCTGGTGTTTTGTTCCACTCTTGCCGCCCTAGTTTCCTTCATATCGGTGTTATCTTCCCAGATTTTGCGTTCCTTACGCGGTTGGGTTATAATGGGAACCCCTTGACAGTTCGCCTTGAATAAAACTCCTCCAGCAAGGCCCAACATTTCTTTTACCATTTGCCACCTAGACTTTTGTTTCCCTTGGGTCGGCCAGCCCGAGGGTCATCTTTATTTTAACCCCCCGGGCCAGTGCTCCTCTGAGTGTTGGTCCGAAGTGGGCAGCCTACGGGGCCACCTCGGGGCAACTCGAGGGCTGGTTTTACTCGTAGCTTGACCTATCCGGTGTGCCCTAAGAACGAGATATGTGCAGCTCCTGTCGGGATTTGTCGGCACATCTGGGTGGCTTTGCTGGTCTTGTTTTACCATTGTCGAAATGTCTTCTAACCGGGATTCCGAGTCTGATCGGGTCTTCCCGCTAGAAGGAATATCCTTCGTTGACCATGAGAGCTTGTGATGGGCTAAGTTGGGACACCCCTGCAGGGTTTTGAACTTTCGAAAGTCGTGCCCGGGGTTATGGGCAGATGGGAATTTGTTAATGTCCGATTGTAGAAAACCTGAAGTTGATCTTAAATTAAAATTCATCAACCGCGTGTGTAACCGTGATGGTCTCTTCTCGGCGGAGTTCGGGAAGTGAACACGGTGTTGGAGTTATGCTTGACGTAGGTTGTTCTAGGATCACTTCTTGATCATAGTTTCTCGACCGTGCTTTTGCCTTCTCTTCTCGCTCTCATTTGCGTATATGTTAGCCACCAAATATGCTAGTCGCTTGCTGCAGCTCCACCTCATACCTTTTACCCTACCTATAAGCTTAAATAGTCTTGATCGCGAGTGTGTGAGATTGCTAAGTCCCCGTGACTCACAGATACTTCCAAACCAGTTTGCAGGTGCCGATGTTACAGTGAAGGTGACGCAACCAAGCTCAAGGAGGAGCTCGATGAAGATCTTGTCCGTTGTGTTGCTTCGTTCTAGTGGATCAGTAGTGGAGCCCAGTTGGGGTCGATCGGGGATCTGTGTAGCATTTGGGGTAGTCTTCTTTTATTTTGGTTCCGTAGTTGGACCTTGATTGTATCTGGTTGATGTAATGCTTTATTCATGTAATTGTGTGAAGTGGCGATTGTAAGCCAACTATGTATCTTTTTCCCTTATGTATTACATGGGTTGTGTGAAGATTACCTCACTTGCGACATTGCTTTCAATGCGGTTATGCCTCTAAGTCGTGCTTTGACACGTGGGAGATATAGCCGCATCGAGGGCGTTACAAGTTGGTAATCAGAGCCTTCCCCGACCTTAGGAGACCCCTGCTTGATCGAATCGTTGGCGTTGTTGAGTCTAGAAAAATGTTTTGAGTCATTTAGGATTATATATATCGGAGAGTTAGGAATTCTTTTTACTCCTCAGTCACGTCGTCGCTCTGGTGAGGTATCTTGACGTAGAGTTTTGACTCTTCTCTTCTCAGATTTCACTAAAAAAAAATTTAAGATCACGCGGGTATCTTGGAATCGTTCCGATGGTTTTGTGACGAGAACATTGTTCTTGGTGCCTCCTGACATTTAGGGGTTGTGGCAGTGTCCCGGGGAGTTGAGCTCCGAGGTGTTGTCGTCACAATTTTATCGTTGCAGTTCTGGAATACCTGAGATTAGTTTCGCCAACATCGAAAATTTCTTTTATGCAGTTGTTGGTGAGATAACCTCGATGCCACCCAGTATTGGGGTGCAAGTTCGGGAGTATTGCCATAACTCGTATAACGGATGCTTTTCAAAGGTTGAGGTAAACGATTTCCAAAGGTTTCTTGGTTATGTGTTGAAGGATGGATATAGCTGGATGTAGGATTTGCTAGTTTTGGGTGAGATATTATGCTTCCCTTGTATCCCCAACACCTGATTGCATAACCGGAAAGTTTCGGGAGTTTATAAGTGGGAATTCAAGTAGCTCTTAGGATATCTTTCCGACAGATGTATGATATGAAATTGGGGTTCGATGTCTAGTGGTCCGCCTATCCACGGTTGGTTTTACAGTGGTCTCGTTGTGTCTTAAAGAGTCCTTGGCTATGCTGACTCGGGGACGCTTCGTATGTCATGTGCACTGCCTTGTACATGATGGTGCTGTACGATCGAGCCCGTGTAGGCCCCACCACGAAAACTTCGGACGAAATTTCTATCATATGTTTGTTCCGGCTTATTCTGTAAGCCAATCCTTTGTTTTTGTTTTGAGTTGTGGTATTCGAGTTGCTTCAATGTCAAGTGTTGATTCCATACCTTTTCTAAGCGGTGTTCTCATATTTTTACGTGAATACCAATCCTTCGTGATCGTCGAGTTTTCCATCTCAATTTCTTCTGAACCGGTGTGTCTCTATTCAAGTGGATCCGATCATTTTCAACATCCACAAGATCAACTCAAATTTTTCGTCAACGGTGTTTGTTTCATCCGTCTCCAAGTTGTCTTTGTTTTCCCACCCTCCCACCCTTTTTCTTCAAGGACTCAGATTTCTTATTCAAGTACCCTTTTATTGATGGGAAGCCTCTCCATTCCTTTTCCGTCAATATTCTTACCCGGCGGTTCTCATGAAGATGTTCTACTAGTTCGTCACTTTTCATTCTTTTTCTTCTCCGGTGGGTTCAAGTCAAGCTTTGTTGATCATACCCTTTCCTCCACTACTAGAAAAAGGGCTATAGATGAGATTGACACTAATGGCGCACCAGACAAGCGGTGCGCCAAAAGGGCTATAGATGAGATTGACACTAATGGCGCACCAGACAAGCGGTGCGCCATTAGTATATACTAATGGTGCACCACCTTCTGATATGCCATTAGAGCTGAAACTACTAATGGCGCACCTGGCCCAGGGTCGCCATTAGTATCAAATTTTTTTTTGAACTAATGCGCCTGTCCAAACATACTAATGGCGCATCCAAACACAGTGCACCATTACTAGTTGTAACTAGTAATGGCGCACCTGTCGGAAAGTGCGCCACTAATGTTGTTTTTTTATTATATTTTTTATTCCTTTTTTGCAAAACTACTAATGGCGTACTGTTCCACAAAGCGCGAAACTAGTAATGGCGCACTGTGGAACAGTGCGCCATTAGTATGTTTTTTTTTGCAAAACTACTAATGGCGCACCATCACAAGGTGCGCCATTAGTAAGTGGGCAGCAACAAGATATTTTGGACAGCCTCTCCTACCCACACTCACTTTCTCCCCACTTCATTCTCTCCACCTCCTCCTTGTCTCGGGTGCCTCCTCTTTTTCACCTCATTTCCACCATAGATTCATTCAATTTAAGTGGTTAAATTACCTTGTTTTGATAGGTAAGTAAGGGGGAAGCTATATTTGTGTTGTTCTCCCTACAACAATGTGCACATGCACTTTTTATGGCCTAGCTAGATCTATGTATGTTCGTGGTGTTGCATATGTTTGTGGTGTTGCATATGTGTTTGTGTTTTGGAGGTGTACCGGTATTTGAAATGCGATAGTTGCCAATATTTTGCCGGAATGTTGATTCATTTCCGTTTCGGCGAGAATATCGTTTTGCTCTACCCCGCAGGCGACCATGGTCCGCACGATGACCGAAGGCATCATGAATAGGTTTTTGAGCTCCGCAAAGGCCGAGATGCTTCAAAAGAACGAGACTGAGATAAGATGTCCGAGTCGAAGATGCAAGCTGAAGAGCCTTATTGCGGACCCGGATTCCGGGCAGGTGCGGGACCACCTGCTCTTGCTTGTTTGATGGATGGCTATCGGTGGCAAGGTGATGAAGATAACTATAAAGTCATCCATGGGGGCCGGGCAAGAAATGAGGAAGGGCAGCTAGACAACCACCGCGGCTCTGGCGGGCGAGAAAACGAAGAATCTCCAGGACATGATAACGACGGTGATGCTGTACACAGTCATCATGTAGAAGATGCAGGACATGATGATGAGGAAGATCAAGACGAAGGGCATGATCATGAAGATGAAGATGCCGGAGCAGACGACGATGGACCATCGATGGGCTAGGTGCAGGACCCTCATATTCAAGAGCTGCTTCTCAAGTAGACGGATAATGCAAGAGCTGCCGCCCAAGAGAAAGACAAGCTAGATCAACTGGAGATAGACGCGGTTAATCCATTGTATGAAGGATGCAGGCCCGAGGATGCCCGCCTGAAAGTAACGCTCATGGCTCTAGAGATGAAGGTAAAACACAAAATGACCGATGCATGCTTCGATGAGAACATGTCAATCTGGCACGAACGTCTTCCCAAGGGGAAGAAGTGCCCAACCAGTTTCGAGGAGGCGAAGAAAATTGTGTGTCGTCTGGATTTACCGCACGTGAAATACCATGTGTGCATGAAAAATTACATCATTTATCGGGACGAGCACGCGGAGTCTACCATATATCCGGTGTGCGGCGTCACTCAATACAAGAAGAGGAAGAAAGCTCCTCAAAAAGTGGTGTGGTACTTTCCGATCACTCCTCGTCTGCAGCTGTTTTTCCCGGACCCTAAGCTAGCAAAGCTCCTGCGTTGGCACACGGATACGGAGGAGAAGAAGCGAGAAGATGGCGGAAATGATCCGGAGATAAATAAAAAAGACAAGATGCTGAGTCACCATAAGGATGCGAGCCAGTGGCAAGCGTTGAACTTCGAATACCTAGAATTTGGGGAGGATCCAAGGAACATCATGCTAGGCGAGAGCACCGATGGAGTCAATCCGTTTGGCAGCCAGAGAAGCACACATAGCACCTGGCCTGTGTTTGTGTGGATGTACAACCTTCCCCCCTGGTTGTGCATGAAGAGGAAGTACATTCACATGAGTATGCTAATTGAGGGGCAGAAACAACCAGGGAACGACATCAATCTGTATCTGGGGCTGCTGAAAGAGGAGCTAGACACACTATGGAAAACGCCAGCCAATACGTGGGACGCCGTAGAGAAAGAATATTTCCCTATGAGAGCCGCACTACTCACGACGGTGCACGACTATCTCAGTTACGGATATCTCGCGGGGCAGGTGGTCCACGGATTTTCTGGATACGTCAGGTGCATGGATAACACAATGTATCGCCAGCTAGATAGAGATCTCGGGTCTTCGAAAGCCGTGTTCATGGGACATCGAAGGTGGCTTCGCAATGATGACCCGTGGAGAAAACGCAAGGATTTTTTCGATGGTGAAACTGAACCCCGAAGACGCCTGCGTACGAGGAGCGGCGAGGAAATAGACGAGCTGTTGAAAAATTGGAAAGATTGCCCACTGCCAAGAAAGAAGCAATAGGCGCCAGAGTCGGGAAAGAAGCGAAAGGCGCTAGAGACGCTACTGAAGGTATGGAAAATGAGGTCTGTTTTCTGGGACATGCCGTACTAGAAGATCCACCGTGTGCCTCACAGCCTTGATGTCATGCATATCACGAAGAACGTGTGCGAGAGCCTGCTTGGTACCCTGCTCAACATGCCAGAGAGGACCAAAGATGGGTCGAAAGCAAGGGAAGACTTGAAATCAATAGGCATCAGGGAGGAGCTTCACGCTAATGCTGATGATGATGATGAGGCGAAGTAGGACACGGAAAGTCGTCGCAAAGGCAAAAAGGCCAAGAAGACCGGAAATGACTACCCTCCCGTGTGCTTCACTCTAAGTTAGGAGCAGATCGAGAAATTTTTCACCTGCCTCATAGGAGTAAAACTTCCTTACGGTTACGCGGGGAAGATAAGCAGATACCTAGACCCAGCGAAGTAGAAGTTCAGCGGGATGAAGTCTCACGACTGTCATGTGCTGATGACGCAGATACTTCCAGTTGCAATCTGTGGGATCATGGACGCGCACGTCCGTGAAATGCTATTTGGCCTATGCAACTTTTTCAACGTCATCTCTCAGAAGTTAGTTCGCGTGAGGCAACTGAGAAGGCTACAGGAGGAGATCGTGGTGATACTATGCGAGCTTGAGATGTACTTCCCGCCCGCATTCTTCGACGTTATGGTGCATCTGCTAGTCCATATCATGGAGGATATCATCCAACTCGGGCCGACGTTCCTGCACAGCATGATGCCGTTTGAAAGGATGAATGGCGTCATCAAAGGATACGTTCGCAACATGTCACGTCCAGAGGGAAGCATAGCCAGGGTCTTTCTGACCGAAGAGTGCATCTCCTACTGCATGAATTATCTAGGCATCGAGAACCCCGTTGGTCTGCCCGTCAACAGGCACCTCGGCAGGCTCGCTGGATGGGGTCACCGTGAGGGTCGCCGCGAAATGCATGTTGTCTTGGAGGGTCGACTCGCCGACTTTGAAAGAGAAAACCTAGTCGCGCTACAACACATAGACATGGGCGATCCTTGGGTGGTAGAGCACAAAACCTTTATTGAGAAGACGTACAATGACCGAGGCCAATAGAGGACGGACGCAGATATAATCAAAGAGCATAACTCATGTTTCACGCGTTGGTTC
>NC_053025.1:372068676-372163668 GCF_003073215.2 Triticum urartu | reverse complement strand
GCCCCAGCCCCCCCCCCCCCGCCGCCGCCGCCGCCGCGCTGCGCCGCCACCGATCCGCCGGAGCCGCGCGTCGCCCGAGGTTCGCCGCACCTCGAAATCCGTGCCGTTTAAAAAAATTCCGTTCGTCGTTTTTCTTTTCGTCGGATTTTTTCCGCGGTTATTTTCTGATCACGATTTCTGATCTGATTTTCGTTTTAGTTTAACTTTTCGCTCGTTTGTCGGAATCAGGCGATTCAAGCGCCTGGAGTTTCATCTCGAAACCCTCTATCCGAATAATCAACTTAAACAAGTTTTTGCTACTGTAAAATTTGACTTAGGTTCAGATTACTAGAACGAAGTTGTTTTCTTTCGCCGTTTGACTTTCTTTGCTTTGTTCGATTTGATTCTTTTTGCCAACCGGAGTTCTTAAGTTGAACCTTCTGTTTAGATCTCTTATTTGAGTTTTACCTATGCATTAGATGAGTACTTATTGTATGCTTGTTTGTTTGCCTGTGATAGAGTACCCGGAGTGCGCCGCCTGTTACTTCGAATCGTTAGGTTTCACGGATCATCAGCAAGGCAAGTAACACTTTGATCAT
Organism: Triticum urartu; assembly: GCF_003073215.2. NCBI lineage: Eukaryota > Viridiplantae > Streptophyta > Magnoliopsida > Poales > Poaceae > Triticum > Triticum urartu. The sequence goes on along the minus strand of NC_053025.1, from coordinate 372,163,090 downwards.
ACCTTTTCTACAACCCAGTTTTTTTGCATTAGATCAATCTTCACACATTGCATGATTAGGATCTAATTAAACTGTGGGATGGGAAGTAGATGAGGTAGTACCTGTTACCTGTTTATTATCAAACCTTTGAGAGTTACTTCTACGTTTGCTTATTATGCCATGCTATGCTAGTAGACGTGGATTGGGTGAGTGAAATCCATGATAGATGTGAGATTGATAATTAATGGTTTATCTAAGGTGGCAACTTAAATACACATCTGGGTGGATTGAGGCACCTGGGTATTCCAGGACCTGCCTGTTTTCTTTTGGACCGCCATCCAGGCTCAAAGGGATCATGAGATTTTTCAAACTAGAAACTTCCGTGTGCAGCCACAAGCCATTATGGGCTCTGGCATAGTTGATTAAGTCGTGCGAACTCTTACAGGGTAGACTAGCAGATGTAGGGGAAAGTAGGTGTACCGGTCTATCCATCGTAAGGTGCTAGCGCTTCTGAAAGACTGTGTCTCGGTCATCCATTTCTCAAACACCATGTAGTGCGAGAAATCCAACAGAGGCGATCGAGTCTTGTGGGGAAAAGTGTGCAAACCTCTGCAGAGTGTAACAAACTAATCATGATTAGCCGTGTCCCCGGTTATGGACATCTTGAGTATCTAGTATCTGGATTATCATGTGAATCTCAACAGGTTACTCTAAAATTAATGTTGTTGGGTTAATGATGATGCTTAATTGGGATTGAGAATGCTGTCAACCATTCTCAATGTTTAACAACCACCATGATAGTAATTAAATTTATTCCTTTTGAAGTAGGGAAAAATTGGCTTTATGCAAAACTGTAACCATAGAGCTTTCCACCAGCCAAATATGCATATAGTATAGCTGTTGCATTCCATTACTCTCTATGTGTTACCTTGCCAGCATATTCCATGTGCTGACCCGTTTTCGGGCTGCACCGTTAATGTTGCAGACTTTTCAGACGACGATTAAGGAATTTTAGGTCGTGGTTCTATACTCAGTGATGCCGTTGGAGTTGATGGACTCACTTATCTTCTAAAGCCTTCCGCTGTTATCGTAATTAGATGGCCTTAAGCCATATTTATTGTAATAAGTTCTCTTTTGAGACACTCGATGTAATAAGTGTGTGATTGCTACTCTGCTATAAATCCTCTGAATACTGTGTGGTGTCAGCATTACTGATCCAGGGATGACACCGGAGCACAGAGATCAGACTGTTTGAGGTCTGGTCGCTACAGAAACTATGCATAACGGTCGCAACTAGTAATGATCAATAAGTGATCCTAAACTACTTACGAGTCAAACATAACCCCACCATGTTCTCTTCATGAACTTCCTCAAAAAGAGGCAGTCACGGTTACACACGCGATTGGTGCATTTTATTTCGAATCTGGTGTCAAGTTCTCTACAACCGGATATTATAAATTTCCAATCTGCCACATAACCATGGGCACGGCTTTTGATAAGATTTAACCCTGCAAGGGTGTCCCAACTTAGTCCATCACAAAGTCTCACGATCCTTGAAGGTAAAACCGCCATCTAGGGACAACCCGAGTGTTCTCGGAATCCCGGTGCACAAGCTCTTCGAAGAAAGGAAAACTATCCCAAGGAGAACTCCCCGTGAGTCAGATCCGTGTCCAGAGCCACACACTCTCTATCTACAGACTTATCTGATGACCCACAAGTATAGGGGATCTATCATAGTACTTTTGATAAGTAAGAGTGTCAAACCCAATGAGGAGCAGAAGGAAATGACAAGTGGTTTTCATCAAGGTATTCTCTACAAGTACTGAAATTATTGGTAATAGATAGTTTTGTGATAAGATAGATCGTAACGGTTAACAAGTAAATAAAGTAACTAAGGTGCACCAAGGTGGCCCAATCCTTTTTGTAGTAAAGGACAAGCTTGGACAAACTCTTATATAAAGCAAAGCGCTCCCGAGGACACATGGGAATTGTTGTCAAGCTAGTTTTCATCATGCTCATATGATTTGCGTTCGTTGCTTTGATAATTTGATATGTGGGTAGACTGGTGCTTGGGTGCTACCCTTCCTTGGACAAGCCTCCCACTTATGATTAACCCCTCTCACAAGCACCCGCAACTATGAAAGAATAATTAAGGTAAACCTAACCATAGCATGAAACATATGGATCCAAATCATCCCCTTACGAAGCAACACATAAACTAGGGTTTAAGATTCTGTCACTCTAGCAACCCATCATCTACTTATTACTTACCAATGCCTTCCCCTAGGCCCAAATAATGGTGAAGTGTCATGTAGTCGACGTTCACATAACACCACTAGAGGAGAGACAACATACATCTCATCAAAATATCGAAAGAATACCAAATTCGCATGATTACTTATAAAAGGACTTCTCCCATGTCCTCAGGAACAAACGTAACTACTCACAAAGAATATTCATAATCATAATCAGAGGAGTACTAATTATCATTAAGGATTTGAAAATATAATCTTCCACCGGATAAACCAACTAGCATCAACTACAAGGAGTAATCAACACTACTAGCAAACCACAGGTACCAATCTGAGGTTTTGGGACCAAGATCGAATACAAGAGATGAACTAGGGTTTGAGAGGAGATAGTGATGGTGAAGATGTTGATGGATATTGACCCCCTCTCGATGAGAGGATCGATGGTGATGACGATGGCGACGAATTCCCCCTCCCGGAGGGATGTTTCCCCGACAGAACAACTCCGCCGGAGCCCTAGATTGGTTCTGCCCAGGTTCCGCCTCGAGACGGCGGCGCTTCGTCCCGAAATCTTCCTTCTGATTTTTTCTAGGGTAAAAGACACCATATAGACAAATATGGGCACCGGAGGCCTGCCAGCGGGCCCACAAGGTCGGGGGGGGGGGGGGGCGCCCTCCACCCTTGTGGCTGACTGGTGTCCCCCCTCTGGTACTTTCTTCACCCAATATTTTTATATATTCCAAAAATAAGCTCCGTGAAGTTTCAGGACTTTTGGAGTTGCGTAGAATAGGTCTATAATATTTGCTCCTTTTCCAGTCCAGAATTCCAGCTGCCAGCATTCTCCCTCTTCATGTAAACCTTATAAAATAAGAGAGAAAAGGCATAAGTATTGTGATATAACATGTAATAACAGCTCATAATGCAATAAATATCAATATAAAAGCATGATGCAAAATGGACGTATCAACTGCCCCAAGCTTAGACCTCACTTGTCCTCAAGCGAAAGCCGATATCGATAAATATGTCCACATGTTTAGAGATAGAGGTGTCGATAAAATAAAATACGGACATGAGGGCATCATGGTCATCTTTAGAACAACAACATATATATTGTCATATAATCTCTTATGCTAAAGTAACAATTCATTCACAAAGTAAAGTATGAATCGAAAACTTCATTGAAAACTAACAAACTATGATCTCGGTCATTGAAGCAATTGCAATTTATCATAACATCGGAAAGAGTCAATTCAAGAGCTTTTCAGCAAGTCCACATACTCAAATATCATATAATCTTTTACAATCGCTAACACTCACGCGATACTCATGGGTTCAAAGTTTCAATTATACATAGAGGAAGATAGGGGCTTATAGTTTCGCCTCCCAACCTTTTACCTCAAGGGTAATGTCAACAATAATACTTTATGAAAACCTACATCTGAGTGGATATATATCCGGATCTCTCCAAGACATAGTTCTTGCCAAAGGAAAAAGTATAAAAAGGAAAGGCGATGATCACCATGACTCTTGTATAAGGGTAGAAGATAGAAGTAAAAGATAGGCCCTTCGTAGAGGTTGTCATGCTCTTTTATGGTTGGATGCACAAAATCTTAATGCAAAAGAACGTCACTTTATATTGCCACTTGTGATAATGACCTTTATTATGTAGTCCGTCACTTTTATTTCTTCCATATCACAAGTTCGTATAAAGCTTATTTTCTTCACACTAATAGATCATACATATTTAGAGAGAAATTTTTATTGCTTGCACCGATGACAACTTACTTGAAGGATCTTACTCAATCCATAGGTAGGTATGGTGGACTCTCATGGCAAAACTGGGTTTAGGGATGTTTGGAAGCACAAGTAGTATCTCTACTTGGTGCAAAGAATTTGGCTAGCATGAGAGGGAAAGGCAAGCTCAACATGTTGGATGATCCATGACAATATAACTTCTATTCGGATATAAGAAAACATAACCCATTATGTTGTCTTCCTTGTCCAACATCAACTTTTTAGCATGTCATATTTTAATGAGTGCTCACAATTACAAAAGATGTCCAAGATAGTATATTTATATGTGAAACCTCTCTTTCTTTATTACTTCCTATTAATTGCAACACTGACCAAAACTACGCTTATCAACTCTCAACAACTTTTATTCATCATACTCTTTATTTGTGAAGTCATTACTCTCCATAAGATCAATATATGATCTTTTTATTTCTTTTATTTAATTCCCTCAAGATCATAGCAAGAAAGCAAAGCCCTTAACTCAAAACTACTATTTATTATATATACCTCCAGGACTCGATTACATAGAGGGAACATAAAGCAAAACTCAAAGCTAGATCATACTAAAACTTTTATTCTACTAAGAAAAACGATAAAGATAAAGGTGTGATGGTGGTACTATACCGGGGCACTCCCCCAAGCTTGGTAGTTGCCAAGGGAAGTACCCATACCCATGTATTTAGATCTCTTTCTTCGGGGATGGTGATGTGATATCCTTGGCGATGATGCCCCTTAGGATACGATTCTCTTCCTCGAGCTTATTAATTTGCTGCTTAAGATCCATTACTTCCTTGCGAAGTTTACCCATGAAGGCTAGAGCTCCGTCCACCCATGGATGGTTCCTTGCTGTAGGAGAACAAACAACACTCTTTTTCATATTTTCATAGGAGAGAAATATAGCATTGGGAGGAATAACCGAGTTTGGTATTGCTAGCTTTGAAGTTCCTCCAGCATGAATCTGGTTTGAAGGAGAGAGGTAACTTCTTGATCCTCATCCATGGCATCCACTCTTTTCAAGTCAGCCTCCATCTCTTCCTCCGTTGCTGCAAAGTGGTTAGCATCACTGTATGCTCTTGGGCCTGGTGCCGGGTGAGATACCCAACTCTCCCCAACCGACTATTGCGAAGACATCTTGCTCCAAAAAAATCTGCTACAGGAACAACTTAAAACGAAAATAGAGGATTTTGTTGTGGTATTCTGGTCAAAACCTTTGGGAGATTATATAATGAATTTTTACCGACCATAATAAGTATCATGCAAGAAAATGGAGTCTGGAGGGCACACGAGGTGGCCACAAGGATGGGGGGCGCGCCCTGGGGGTAGGGCGCGCCCTCCACCCTTGTGGTGGCCTCGTGTCTCTTTCGGACTACTTCTCATTTTCTTAATTTTTTAAATATTCCAAAACGGAGAAAATTTATCATTGGAAACGTTTTGGAATTGGTTTAGTTACCGGACCACATACCTATTCCATTTCGGAGTCTGAAACATTCTGGAAAGTGTCCCTTATGTACTCCTCCGGTGTTACGGTATTAATTATATTGGTCTCAACATTTATGGGAGTACCTGAGATATAATGTTTGATTCTTTGACCGTTTACCACCTTTGGATTTTTGCCTTCGGCGTTGTTGATTTTTATGGCACCGGAACGATAGACCTCCTCGATAATGTAAGGACCTTCCCATTTAGAGAGAAGCTTTCCTGCAAAAAATCTTAAACGAGAGTTGTATAGCAAAACATGATCACCTACATTAAACTCATGCTTTTTTATCCCTTTATCATGCCATCTTTTAACTTTTTCTTTAAACAACTTGGCATTCTCATAGGCTTGGGTTCTCCATTCATCAAGCGAGCTAATATCAAATAACCTCTTTTCACCGGCAAGTTTGAAATCATAATTGAGCTCTTTAATAGCCCAATATGCCTTATGTTCTAATTCAAGAGGTAAGTGACATGCTTTTCCATAAACCTTTTTATATGGATACATACCCATAGGATTCTTATAAGCAGTTCTATAAGCCCATAATGCATCATCAAGTTTCTTAGACCAATTCTTTCTAGATCTATTAACAGTCTTTTGCAAAATTAATTTAAGCTCTCTATTACTCAATTCTACTTGACCACTAGACTGAGGATGATAAGGGGATGCAATTCTATGATTAACATCATATTTAGCAAGCATTTTACGAAAAGCACCATGAATAAAATGTGAACCACCACCAGTCATTAAATATCTAGGGACTCCAAACCACGGAAAAATAACTTCTTTAAGCATCTTAATAGAAGTGCTATGATCAGCACTACTAGTTGGAATAGCTTCTACCCACTTAGTAACATAATCAATAGCAACTAAAATATGTGTATACCCATTAGAGGTAGGAAAAGGTCTGACATAATCAAAGCCCCAAACATCAAATGGTTCAATAACACATGAATAGTTCATAGACATTTCCTGACATCTACTATTACCAATTCTCTGGCATTCATCACAAGACAAGACAAACTTACGAGAATCTTTAAAGAGAGTGGGCCAATAGAAATCAGATTGCAATACCTTATGTGCAGTTCTATCTCCAACGTGGTGTCCTTCGTAAGACTCGGAGTGACACTTGCGTAGGATCTGTTCATGTTCATGCTTAGGTACACAACGTCTGATAACACCATCTACTCCTTCATTATAAAGGTGTGGGTCATCCCAAAAGTAATGCCTTAAATCATATAAAAACCTTTTCTTTTGCTGGTATGTGAAACTAGGTGGTATAAATTTAGCAACAATATAATCCGCATAATTAGCATACCATGGAGTATTACGAGAAGCATTTATGACATTTAATTGTTCATCAGAAAAGCTATCATCAATAGGCAGTGGGTCATCAAGAACATTCTCTAACCTAGACAAGTTGTCTGCAACGGGGTTATCAGCTCCCTTCCTATCAATAATATGCAAATCAAATTCTTGTACCAAGAGAACCTATCTAATAAGTCTAGGTTTAGCATCTTTCTTTTCCATAAGATATTTAATAGCAGTGTGATCGGTGTGAATAGTTACTTCGGAATCAACAATATAAGGTCTGAACTTATCACATGCAAATACAACTGCTAAAAATTCCTTTTCAGTAGTAGCATAATTTGTCTAGGCACTGTCTAGAGTTTTACTAGCATACTGGATAACATTTAATTTCTTATCAACTCTCTGTCCTAGAATAGCACCAACAACATAATCACTAGCATCACACATAATTTCAAAGGGTAAATTCCAATCAGGTGGCTGAACAATAGGTGCAGATATCAATGCTTTCTTAAGTATTTCAAATGCTTCTACACATTCATCATCAAAAACAAAAGGAACATCTTTTTGCAAGAGATTAGTGAGGGGCCTAGAAATTTTAGAGAAGTCTTTAATAAACCTCCTATAGAAACCAGCATGACCAAGGATACTTATTATACCTTTGATATCTTTAGGACACTGCATCTTTTCAATAGCATCTACTTTAGCCTTATCAACTTCAATACCTCTTTCGGAAACTTTATGCCCCAAGACAATACCTTCATTAACCATAAGGTGGCACTTCGCCTAATTCAAAAAAGATTAGTTTCTTCACATCTCTGCAAAACTCGGTCAAGGTTGCTTAAGCAATCATCAAAAGAAGTTCCATAAACGGAGAAATCATCCATGAAAACCTCAACAATCTTTTCACAAAAGTCGGAGAATATAGCAGTCATACATCTTTGAAAGGTAGCAGGTGCATTGCATAAACCAAGAGGAATACGTCTATAAGCAAAGGTACCGAAAGGGCAAGTAAAAGTGGTTTTCTCTTGATCATCTTTTGACACAGGTATTTGAGAGAAACTGGAATAACCATCTAGAAAGCAAAATTGTGTATGTTTGGGTAATCTTTCTAGCATTTGATCAATGAAAGGTAGAGGGTAATGATCTTTTCTAGTAGCTTTATTTAATTTTTGAAAATCAATTACCATTCTATAACCTGTAACAATTCTTTGTGGAATCAATTCATTCTTATCATTAGGAACAACAGTAATACCTCCCTTCTTAGGGACACAATGAACAGGACTTACCCATTGACTATCAGCAATAGGATAAATTATACCTGCCTCAAAAGCTTTAGTATTTCATTTCTTACCACTTCATTCATCTTAGGATTTAATCGTCGTTGGTGATCAACAACTAGTTTATCGTCTTTCTCCAATTTAATTTTGTGCTGACATAGAGTGGGACTAATGCCCTTAAGATCATCAAGAGTATATCCAATAGCGGCACAGTGCTTCTTCAGAGTTTTCAATAATTTCTTTTCTTCATGCTTTGAATGGTTAGCACTAATAATAACATGATATATCTTCTTTTCATCAAGTTAAGCACATTTCAGAGTATCAGGTAGTTGGTTTAAGCTCAAACACGGGATCACCCTTGGGTGGAGGAGGATACCCAAGGATTTCAATAGGCAAATTGTGTTTCAAAATAGGTCCTTGATTAAAGAATACCTCATCTATTTCCCTTCTTTCATTCATAAACATATCATTTTCATGGTCTAGCAAATATTGTTCTAAAGGATCAGCATGAGGCACAACAATAGAAGCAAGACCAATAATTTCATCCTTACTAGGCAATTCTTTATCATGGGGTTGTCTACGAAATTTAGAGAAAATAAAATCATGAGACATATCCCCTAAACCAACAGTAACGATATCTTTCTCGCAGTCTATCTTAGCATTAACAATATTCAAGAAAGGTCTACCAGATATAATGGGACAAAAGTTATCTTGTGGGGAACCATGAACAAGAAAATCAGTAGGATATTTGATCTTCCCACACAAGACTTCAACATCTCTAACAATCCCAATTAGTGATATAGTATCTCTATTAGCAAGCTTAATAGTAACATCAATATCTTCTATCTCAGCAAGTGCAATATCATTCATAATTTCTTTATATAAGGTATAAGGAATTGCACTCACACTAGCACCAACATCACATAAGCCATGATAACAATGATATCCTATTTTAACAGAAACAACAGGCATACCAACAACAGGTCTATGTTTATCTTTCATATCAGGCTTAGCAATTCTAGCAGCTTCATCACAGAAATAAATAACATGCCCATCGATGTTATGGACCAAGAGATCTTTAACCATATCAATACTAGGTTCAACTTTAATTTGCTCAGAGGGTGTAGGTGTTTTAGTGTAACTCTTATGAACCACAACTGAAGCTGTAGCATGATCCTTTATTCTAACAGGGAAAGGTGGTTTCTCAATATAAGAAGTAAGAACAATAGGATCAACATTATAAATAATAGTTTCTTCTTCAACTTTAATAGATTCAACTACTTTAACTTCAATGGGAGGATGATATTTAAACCACTTCTCCTTGGGAGATCAACATGAGTAGCAAAAGATTCACAAAAGGAAGCTACTATCTCATTGTCAAGTCCATATTTAGTGCTAAAATCACGATAAGCATTGGTATCCATAAAAGATTTAACACAATCAAACTTAAGGTTTATACCTAACTCTTTACCTTTGCCGAGTTCCCAATCTTCAGAGTTGTGTTTAATTCTTTCCAATAAATCTCATTCGAATACAATATGTTTCTTCATATAGGAACCAATACAAGAAGTATCGAGTATGGATCGATCATTATGAGAAAGCCGAGCATAATTTTTTTGAATAATATTTTCTCTTGAGAGCTCATGATTGGGGCATGAATATAACATTGACTTAAGACTCCCCCAAGCTTGAGCGATACTTTCTCCTTCACGAGGCCAAAAATTATATATATAATTCCGATCACGATGAACCGGATGCATAGGATAAAACTTCTGATGAAATTCCAATTTCAATCGGTTGTAGTTCCATGATCCAATATCATCCAATAGCCTATACCATGTCAATGCCTTTCCCTTCAAATATAAATGGAATACCTTCTTCTTGACAACATCCTCGGGCATACCTGCAAGCTTAAATAATCCACAAACTTCATCCACATATATTAGGTGCATATCAGGATGTAGTGTTCCATCGCCTGCATAAGGATTAGCTAGCAGTTTCTCTATCATACCCGAAGTAATTATATAATAAATATTTTCAGTAGGTGCAGTAGGTTGAGGGCAAACTAATTGTGGTTCCGGTCGAGGTGAAGATACCCCGAACAAACCCCTCAAAGGATTATTTTCCATAGTAACAAATGATAGTAAATTTCAGCACAGTATATAAATGTTTCCTTACCAAATTCCACTTACCAAAGGCGCATCGCTCCCCAGCAACGGCACCAGAAAAGAGTCCTGATGACCCACAAGTATAGGGGATCTATCATAGTCCTTCCGATAAGTAAGAGTGTCAAACCGAACAAGGAGTGGAAGGAAAATGGCAAGTGGTTTTCAGCAAGGTATTCTCTGCAAGCACTAAAATTATCGGTAACAGATAGTTTTGTGATATGATAAATCGTAATGGGTAACAAGTAAATAAAGTAACTAAGGTGCAGCAAGGTGGACCAATCCTTTTTGTATTAAAGGACAAATCGGGACAAACTCTTATATAAAGCAAAGCGCTCCCGAGGACACATGGGAATTGTTGTCAAGCTAGTTTTCATCATGCTCACATGATTCGCGTTCGTTACTTTGATAATTTGATATGTGGGTGGACCGGTGCTTTTGTGCTGCCCTTCCTTGTAAAAGCCTCCCACTTATGATTAACCCCTCTCGCAAGCATCCGCAACTACGAAAGAAGAATTAAGGTAAACCGAACTGAGCATGAAACATATGGATCCAAATCAACCCCTTACGAAGCAACACATAAACTAGGGTTTAAGCTTCTGTCACTCTAGCAACCCATCATCTACTTATTACTTCCCAATGCCTTCCCCTAGGCCCAAATAATGGTGAAGTGTCATGTAGTCGAAGTTTACATAACACCACTAGAGGAGAGACAACATACATCTCATCAAAATATCGAAAGAATACCAAATTCACATGATTACTTATAACAAGACTTCTCCCATGTCCTCAGGAACAAACGTAACTACTCACAAAGCATATTAATAATCATAATCAGAGGAGTATTAATTATCATTAAGGATATGAAAATATAATCTTCCACTGAATAAACCAACTAGCATCAACTACAAGGAGTAATCAACACTTCTAGCAACCCATAGGTACCAATCTGAGGTTTTGGGACCAAGATCGAATACAAGAGATGAACTAGGGTTTGAGAGGACATGATGCTGTTGAAGATGTTGATGAAGATTGACCCCCTCTCGATGAGAGGATCGATGATGACGAATTCCCCCTCCCGGAGGGATGTTTCCCCGGCAGAACAGCTCCGTTAGAGCCCTAGATTGGTTCTGCCTAGGTTTTGCCTCGAGACGGCGGTGCTTCGTCCCGAAAGTTTCCTTCTGTTTTTTCCAGGCTAAAAGACGCCATATAGCCAAATATGGGCACCGAAGGCCTGCTAGCGGGCCCATAAGGTCGAGGGGCGCACCCTCCACCCTTCTGGCTGACTGGTGGCCCCCCTCTAGTACTTTCTTCACCCAATATTTTTTATATATTCCAAAAATAAGCTCCGTGAAGTTTCAGGACTTTTGGAGTTGTGCAGAATAGGTCTCTAATATTTGCTCCTTTTCCAGTCCAGAATTCCAGCTGCCGGCATTCTCCCTCTTCATGTAAACCTTATAAAATAAGAGAGGAAAGGCATAAGTATTGTGATATAACATTTAATAACAGCCCATAATGCAATACATATCAATATAAAATCATGATGCAAAATGGACGTATCATCATCCTTCTATGCTAAGTGGATGATAGAAATACCTCGAGTTGCCTCGAGGCGGCACCGCCGACTGCTAGGTAGGTGGGCCAACACTCATGTCGAGCACTGGCCCGAGGTTGTTGATTAAGAATCCTCGGGTACCGGTAAGTCCATATGCAAGCTTTAATTGTTATTAGGCAAATGGTAAAACCAATATTGGATCTCCTCAGGAAAGCTTTACTTTAGGCGAAGAATCAAGGGCGGCCCATAAACCCCGATCGTGTTAGGAACACAAAATCAAGGAACATAACACCGGTTTGACGAAAACTAAGGCGACAAGACTGGAATGAAACACCAAGCAAAAGGCCAAGCCTTCCATCCTTTACCAAGTGTATAGATGCATTAATTAAATAAGAGATATTGTGACATCCCATGATATCCATGTCCTAACATGGAACAACCTGCACTGCACCTGCAACTAGCAACGCTATAAGAGGGGCTGAGCAAAGCGGTAACATAGCCAAACAACGGTTTGCTAGGAGGGTGAAAAGGTTAGAGGCTTATCATGGCAATTTGGGAGGCTTGACAAACAAATGGTAGGTAGCGTGACATAGCGATAGCATCGAGACAACTAGCAAGCAAAGATAGTAGTGATATCCAGGGTAACGGTCATCTTGCCTAAAATCCCGCTCGGAAGAAGATCGAGTCCATGAAGTAGACGAACGGACATAGTCAAACGAATCCTCACAACCGCAACATTACCAGAACTATCAAGAAGAGGTAACATCGAAAAGAAGCAAACAACATGGTAAACACACAAGCATAAGCATGACATGATGCACAAACAAGTATGATGCATGTCCGGTTTAAATAGGCATGGCATGGTAAAGTGCAACAAACAATACTACAAATTAAGTGGAGCTCAATATGCAACGAGTTTCGTATTGACATAACACCACATCCAGTTATTTAGTTCTAGACAATAATATTAAATGTTAATTAACATGGCAAGAGGTGAAGCATAGGTAAACAACACATTTAGGCAATTTAAATGAGGTTGGAAACAAAAAACAACAATTCCGGAAAATCCCCATATGCATATTTCAAAGTCGGTTCTTGTAACATCCCAAATTTTCAATTTGGAATGTTATACATTAGATCATCACTACATAGCATATTTTATTTGCTTTTGGTTTGATCCTAGAAATCCTGCGCAACTCAAGGACCCTCGGAGAGAGTTGGGAATTCGTTATTTTCATATTTGAGTTTTCTCAAATTTTGAAAGTAGGATCATTTGATTTTAATTATTTTATCTTCAATAATTTCTATTATAAAAATATGAGAGAGGGAATAAAATGACTTTCCCAAAATAAAAAAATATTGAGGATTTAATAAAAAATCAAATAAGATTTTATTTTGGATTTATTGCTATTTTATTTGAATTTAGGAAAAATGCACGTTTTTCAAAAATTGCATTTAGGCCTCAAATAAATGTTCATCCTATTCGGCTTGATTTTAGAAGTTGGGGAAAATTTATTTCGGGATTTTTGGAGTTCGTTTAGTATTTCTTTTATTTGTTTTTCTGCGCGTAATTATTTAAAAAAACGCGTAACCGACTTAGGGCCGGTTTCGGCCAGGACTCTTCGGGCCGGCCTTTATAAGGCGTCGCCCCGAGCCCGTTAAGCCCCAAGCCGCCCCGCGCCACCGCACGCTGCCCTGCCACCGCGCCGCCGGCGCCCCACGCCGCCCCGCGCCACCGCACGCCGGAGCCGCCGCCGCCGAGGTTGAGCCCGCCGCCGCTGGTTTTCCCCTAGAATACCGTTCGGTTTTCTGTTGGTTTTCGTTCAGTTTTTTTAGATCATTTTTTTACATCGGTTTATTTTCCAATTTAGTTATTTAGCAAGCGTTCGCTCGTTCGTTCGTTTTAACAGACGCGTTCATCGTTTAGTTTCAGATAACGAACGTTCGTTATTCTATTCGTCGTTTTTCCTTTTCTCAGATTTTCCGTGATTATTTCTGATCGCGATTTTCGTTCTAGTATAACTTTTCGCTCGTTTATCGGAATCACGCGATTCAAGCGCCTGGAGTTTCGTCTCGAAACCCTCTTTCCGTTTGACCAACTCAAACGGGTTTTTGCTTCTGTAAAATTTGACCTAAATCCAGAATAGTAAACGAGGTTTGTTTCTTTCACCGTTGACTCTCGTTGCTTCGTTCGATTTGATTCTTTTTGCAAACTGGAGTTCTTAAGTTGAACTTTCTGGTTAGATCTCTTATTTGAGTTTTACCCATGCATTAGATGAGTACTTATTGTATGCTTGTTTGTTTGCGATAGAGTACCCAGAGTGCGCCGCTTGCTACTTTGAATCGCTAGGTTACGCGGATCATCAGCAAGGCAAGTAACACTTTGATCATACCTCTTTATTACCCAGTTTTATTGCATTAGATCAATCCACAAACATTGCATGATTAGGATCTAATTAAATTGTGGGTTTTGGAAAGTAGATGAGATAGTACCTATTTCCTATTTTATTATCAAACCTTTGGGAGTTATTTCTACCTTTGCTTATATTCGCCATGCTATGCTAGTAGACGTGGATTGGGTGAGTGTATCCATGACAGATGTGAGATTGATAAATTAATGGTTTATTTAAGGTGGCAACTTAAATACACATCTGGGTGGATTGAGGCACCTGGGTATTCCAGTGATTGCCTGTTTTTCTCTATGGACCGCTACCCAGGCTCAAAGGGATCATGAGATTATTCATGCTAGAAACTTCCGTGTGCAGCCACAAGCTATTATGGGCTCTAGCATAGTTGACTAAGTCGTGCGAACTCTTATAGTGGTAGACTAGCAGATGTAGGGGATGTAGGTTGGTACGGTCTACCCGTTCGTAAGGTGCTAGCGCTTCTGGAAGACTATGTCTAGGTCATCTGTTTCTCAAACATCATGTAGTGCGAGAATCCCAACGGAGGAGATCAAGTCTTGTGGGGAAAAGTGCGCAAACCTCTGCAGAGTGTATAAAGTAATCATGGTTAGCCGTGTCCCCGGTTATGGACAACTTGAGTATCTAGTACTTGGATTATCATGTGAATCTCATCATGTTACTTTAATTAATATTGTTGGGTTTTAATGTTGATGCTTAATTGGGATTGAGAGGGTGTCTACACTCTCAATGTTTAACAACTACCATGTTAGTTAAATAAAATTTATTCCTTTACAGTAGGGAAAAATTGGCTTTACACAAAACTGTAACCATAGAGCTTTCCACCAGCCAAATATGCATGTAGTATAGCTTTATTCCATGTGCTGACCCGTTTTCGGGCTGCAACGTTCATGTTGCAGACTTTTCAGACGACGAGTAAGGTGCCTTTAGGTCGTGGTTCTATACTCAGTGATGCCGTTGGAGTTGATGGACTCACTTATTTTCCAAGCCTTCCGCTGTTATCGTTATTAGATGACCTTAAGCCATATTTATTGTAATAAATTCTCTTTTGAGACATTCGATGTAATAAGTGTGTGATTGCTACTCTGTTATAAATCCTTCAAGTACTGTGCGTGTCAGCATTACTAATCCAGGGGTGACACTGAAGCACAGAGATCAGACCGTTTGAGGTCTGGTCGCTACAAGATGGTATCAGAGCACACGCTGACTGTAGGACACGACCACTAAGCTAAAGCCCTAGATCACTACTCACTGTTCTCATTACTGACTCCTCATCTTTTCTACTCTTTTGGGATTGCGGATACAAGGAACACGTTTACACAACCGGATGAAGATACACCCTTTGGACGCCACTTGAAGGAAGTCACTAGATATCTGAACATCGGAGTACCAAGCTTCACCAGAACCTACAACGCCACTTTATCTGAAGAGGAGCGCTGGATGATTCAAGTTCAAATTTCAGGAAGGACGTTCATGCCAGTCACCGAGCCCATAGAGTTTTCCTTTGATGCACCAACCTGGAGTCTAGGAAAGAGCATGGCAGCCCACATTGCCATGGGACGTATTGGAGAAGTTTACCGCGATGATCTCAAGGATACTATCTACCAGATTTGTGGGCGCCGAGATGAGCATTGGGAGATGATCAGCACCAAGAAGGATAGATCAATCGCAGCTTTTATCCAGGAGTTAAACCAGCACATTCGACGTCAGGAGAACCAAATATGCGTAGACATGATAGATCTGAAGAAGGCGAGGACAAGAATCACGGAGCTGGAAGAAGAACTCAAGGCTACACGTGAAGATTACATAGAGGAAATCGAAGTATTAGTGGAGAAGAATGACGACCAGATCAAGAAGATTGGAATATTCATGGGAGACCCTACACCAGTAGAAGAAGACGAAGAATCCAAGGAGATTCGCTCGGAAGACTACATCTGTGACGCCCGGATAATTAAACTACAGTAATCTTATGTTAATGGCGCCAGGTCATCGCAATTACTGTTGTTAAACTCGCGTTGATTCGAATCCGGTCCAAATTTCAAATTCAAATTAAAGTCCAAGATTCAAATTTCTCAAACCTGCAAAATAAAATGTTCAAAGTGTGGAAAATCTTCCATATCCAATTATGGTGCTGACCCAACATTTTTGTAGAAGTATTTAAATGCTCTTTTGTGACTAAAGAAGTGACTAAAGCAATTATTAAATGCCTTTAAATAATAAACAAATACAAACCTGTTTTATTATTGTGCCAAATTAATTATGGCAGTAGCCTAAATAGTAATACTAATTTTTGGGCTAGGTTTTTATTTTACAAAGCTAAAAATAAATAAATGAAAGAAAACTTAATTGAAAACAGAAATTAATAGAAAGAAAAATAGAAAGGAGCAAAACTAGAAAGCCTACACTATGCACACTTGGGCCTGCTGGCAACAATGCAGGCCCAACCCAAAAACACCCGGTCCCCTTCCCCTGTTCATCGATCAAGGCGTGGCGCCCATCCCCTACTGCCATGGCTGCGCCGTGGACATGAGGCGTCCATCCGTCGGCCCTGCGTGCTGGATAAGAGGACCCCGACGCCCCTCCCTGGAAACCCTAGATCTCATTCCCCTTCTTGCGTCGTTCTCTCGCGGACGGCATACACACGCACCGCGGACGCCATGGTCGATCTCGTACTCATGGCCACCATGCTCCCCGGCGTTTGGGAAGATGACCAGGAGCTTCATCGCCGGCATGTACATTGCCTACAACCTCCAGTTCGAGCTGAAGCCCTCCACAACCTCGCCATCCAGTCGTCTTCCCCGCCACGGCCACGGCACCATCACCGTCGATCTTCACCACCGATGCCTCCCCGTGGTTCCGAGTTCGTCCACGACCTCCCTCGCAGTGAGCCGCGTCCATTCCCCCTCCTTGCCCCCTCGATTTGTTGCCTTAGCCGCCGTTCCCGAGCACACCCGAGCTCTCCTGTACGCGTACGCGTACGTGTGGTGTCGTGCTGCTGCTTCTTGCTGATGCTACTTTGCACTGCTGTCGCCTCCGGCTACTGTCGCCGTCACGTTCGTCGCCGCTGCCCACGCTCGACTGACCACACGCGCATGCCTGCGTCACTGTACTCGACCGGCCGCGCGCTGGCCGTCCTCTGGCCGCGCCTCGCGCGTGCACGCGCGCCCGTGTATCTGCTGCTCCTCCTAGCGAACTGCTGCTCCTCCTAGCGAACTGCTGCTGCTCTACGTATTGCTGATGCTCTGCTCCTGCTAAGCTGCTTGCGCTTCTTAGTTGCTACTGTCGCTAGGTGCTGCGCTTGCCTGCAAACCGCTAATGTTCGTCGATGCCGCCTCACGCTGCCGCCGCTGCTACGGCCGGCCATGGCCGAGCGGTGTGTGAGTGTGTGCATCGTGTGTGCGTACGGTGTGTGTACGTGAGGTGTGTGCTCTGTGTGTGCGCGCGCCGTGCGTGTGGCCGGCTTGGCCATGGCCGGGGCGGCTTCATCCGTCGCTGCTACCGCTGCTGCTTGTCTGCTTCTAGCCACAGCTGCTACCCTTTGTATACTACTGCAAGTACTGTAGTGGGTAGCTAGCTTTTGTATTTCTACAGTGACTAGCCTTCTAAACTGCCACTAAACAGCGATAAGACAAGTCCTAACATGGGTAAAAATTATATAAACGGAAAGCAGACGTAACAAACCTCATTTTGTTCTGTTGGACCTGCTTCACATAATGCATGGATTAAATCCTACAAAAATCACAAAATGCTATCTTGTGTTAAAAGGAATAGAGTTACTCCCTAGCATAGTGTGTGTACGTGAGTGCGTAGTGTGTAGCCACCACAGCCGTGTGTGGCCGGCTATGCCACACCCTGGCCAGCCTTTTAGTTAGTTTATAATTAGTAATACTAGCTAATTTATTCAATAGTAAATGAAATGTGGACCCACTAATGGTTTAGAGAAAAACAAAATTTAAAATAATTGTCAGTCGACGACATGTGGCCCTGTACACTGTTCATATGTTGACTAGTCAACCTTTGACTGGTTGAACCCAACCCCCTGGCCCCACTGTCATACACTATGCTAGAATAGCACTAGGAGACAAAATTATTTTACTGTGTAATTTCTAAATATAAATAAATTCAAAAAAATAATATAAATTAATCCATAACTCGGATGGAAAAACTTTGTACATGAAAGTTGCTCGGAACGACGAGACGAATCCGGATACGCAGCCCGTTCGTCCGCCACGCATCCCTAGCATAGTAAACACGCAACTTTCCCCCTCCGGCACCTGTCCGAAAACGCGAAACACCGGGGATACTTTCCCGGATGTTTCCCCCCTTTTTTGCATGTATCACTTAGTACCGCGTCAGGTTACCCCTAGCAACGTAATGCCGCATCTTGCTTTTCGTTACATTGATTGCTCTGTTATTTATTGTGTTCCCCCTCCGTTACTTCTTTCCGGTAGACCCCGAGACTGCCGGCGACCCCCAGTTCGACTACGGTGTTGACGACCCCTCTCTCTTGCCAGAGCAAGCAGGCAAGCCCCCCTTGATCACCAGATATCACCTATTCTCCTCTATACTGCTTGCATTAGAGTAGTGTAACATGTTACTGCTTTCCGTTAATCCTATTCTGATGCATAGCCTGTCATTGCTACTACTGTTGTTACCTTACCCGCAATCCTAAATGCTTAGTATAGGATGCTAGTGTTCCATCAGTGGCCCTACACCCTTGTCCGTCTGCCATGCTATACTACTGGGTCGTGATCACTTTGGGAGGTGATCACGGGCATATGATATATACTTATACTGTTACATTACTTATGATACTGTTCGGAGATGGGGGCTGAAGGGGCAGGTGGCTCCATCCCGGTAGAGGTGGGCCTGGGTTCCCAACGGCCCCCGACTGTTACTTTGAGGCGGAGCGACAGGGCAGGTTGAGACAACCTAGGAGAGAGGTGGGCCTGGCCCTGGTCGACGTTCACGGATACTTAACACGTTTAACGAGATCTTGGTATTTGATCTGAGTCTGGCTACTGGCCTATACGCACTAACCATCTACGCGGGGACAGTTATGGGCACTCGACGTCGTGGTATCAGCCGAAGCCTTCGTGACGTCAGCGACTGAGCGGCGCGCGCCGGGTTGGACCGCGTAACGCAACTTCCTTTGTAATGGAGGTTGCTAGGTCTGCTCTCCGGCCGCGTACGCAACGTGCAGGTGTGCAATGGGCGATGGGCCCAGACCCCTGCGCCATAGGACTTAGACCGGCGTGCTGACCTCTCTGTTGTGCCTAGGTAGGGCCGTGACGTGTTGATCTTCCGAGGTCGGTCATGACCCAGAAAAGTGTGTCCAGACAAAGGGGATCGAGCGTGTTTGGAAATGTGGTGCACCCCTGCAGGGAAGTTGATCTATTCGAATAGCCATGTCCCTCGGTAAAAGGACGACCTGGAGTTGTACCTTGACCTTATGACAACTAGAACCGGATATTTAATAAAACACACCCTTCCAAGTGTCAGATACAACCGGTGATCGCTCTCTCACAGGGCGACGAGGGGAGGATCATCGGTTAGGATTATGCTATGCGATGCTACTTGGTGAACTTACCATCTACTCTCTTCTCCTGCTGCAAGATGGAGGTTACCAGAAGCGCAGTCTTCGATAGGACTAGCCATCCCCCTCTTATTCCGGCATTCTGTTGTTCAGTCCACATATGATACCCTTATTCCATTTGATACCAATGCATACATATGTAGTGTAGCTCCTTGCTTGCGAGTACTTTGGATGAGTACTCACGGTTGCTTTGCTCCCCCTTTTCCCTCTTTCTATACTCGATTGCTGCGACCAGACGATGGAGCCCAGGAGCCAGATGCCACCGTCGGTGACGACTACTACTACTCGGGAGGTGCCTACTACTACGTGCAGCCTGCTGACGACGACCAGGAGTAGTTTAGGAGGATCCCAGGCAGGAGGCCTGCGCCTCTTTCGATATGTATCCCAGTTTGTGCTAGCCTTCTCAGGGCAAACTTGTTTAACTTATGTCTGTACTCAGATATTGTTGCTTCCGCTGACTCGTCTATGATCGAGCTCTTGTATTCGAGCCTTCGAGGCCCCTGGCTTGTAATATGATGCTTGTATGACTTATTTTATTTGTAGAGTTGTGTTGTGATATCTTCCCGTGAGTCCCTGATCTTGATCGTACACGTTTGCGTGTATGATTAGTGTATGATTGAATCGGGGGCGTCACAAGTTGGTATCAGAGCCGACTGTTTGTAGGAATCCCCCTTCCACACTCCTTGGCCGAAGTCGAGTCTAGACATTGCAAAACTTTTTACTAACATGGATGTGTGTCTTACGGGCCCACGTTGCCATTTGGGTGGTATTAGGATCTTTTATTCCTCGTCTATACTCTGGGATTCTGCTCTCTCTTCTATTTGGGTGAACTGATTTTTACTTAATCTAACATTAGGATCTCGTGATCACTTTCAATCGGAGATCATCTTATTGCCGATGGTCGACTGCTGCACTAGAAGATTCCGAGGATACTCTATGTTGTTCTTCTAAGACGTTGTGCCCATGGCTTTTGCCATCCCCTACCATCAAAATATCCATATGGATAAATACCTACACCTGTCATTTTTACTTTTATTCCCAGTTAATCTTGTTATTACAAAATACCCCGAAATTCTCTCTATTGTTCCGAAAGTACTTTGTGCCCACTGCCTTGCAGTTCTTGCCACATGAATACCCTTACGGATAATTCCTCGCACTTATCGAGTATCCTCTCATCCCAGTTGATTCATGTATTTGATAAAAGTCTTCGAAATACTATTCGGTTTTCTAAAAATCCTCAGTAGCATATTGCTCCTGAATTCCTTGCCTTTCGGCAC
This sequence comes from Triticum urartu, assembly GCF_003073215.2. Classification (NCBI taxonomy): domain Eukaryota; kingdom Viridiplantae; phylum Streptophyta; class Magnoliopsida; order Poales; family Poaceae; genus Triticum; species Triticum urartu. The sequence continues at coordinate 372,141,987 of NC_053025.1, read as the reverse complement.
TATGGTTAATTCCATATTTCTAGCAATCTCCGTTGACACCCTTTGTCACTGTCATTTCGAGTCCCTTCATTCAATATTTTTCGAATGCTTGCCATCCTCAATCAGATCCTAGAATTCATCCTTCCGGCTCAAACGACATTTTAAACATGAGCTGGATCTCGACCAATCAAATTGCCATCGATTATTCCCCTAAGCCTACTCGGCTTACCCATCCTTAATCAAAGACCTTGCTCCTGATCCCATGATTTGGAAATCTTAATTCCTTTGCACTTGAGCTTTGAGTTAGTCAGTTGTTTCTATAATCTGATCTCCTTGCATTCATTCTTCCTTTGATAGAGTACCGATACTCACATCAGCTCCGTCGTAGACCACCAGACCTCTTGTTGGATTATTATCCTACAGTGTCCTTCATATTCAAATAACCTTCTGAGCCTTTCCACGGATATATAAAGCCTTTGGTAAAATTGTACCCTCTGTTTTCTCAACCATGCTCTGCTTTTGAGCTGGAGATATTTACTCTTGAAACTTGTGGTATATGTTTCTAAGAAGCCCCTATGGGTTGAACCTATGCCTTTTCTAAACCGTGTGAACCCAAAAGTTTTCATGAGTCGTACTCTTCTGGTGCTTCGCTAGGTAAAATTTCAACACTACAACCTCTTCGAAAATGTGAAGTGAATGAAAGGTTATGCATTGGAGAAGTGGGAGTCGACCTTGGACTTTGTGTTCATGCCCATGGACCCGATGTGGAACTTATCATAAAATCTTCTTGTAATAATAACTATTTCCTTGATATGATATCATCTGGTATCTATGTATTGATCCTTTGCAATCGCGGTCCTGACCACATTGTCTCCTTGATTCCATTTCTCAGACAAGTTAAAACACTTGTCTTTTGTTGATCGATACATCTCCACAACCTCTATTTTGATCTTCCTCGAGTATTAACCTCTGGTATCTCGAGAACTGTGTTGCTTCCTGCGAGTCTTCATCTAGTATTGCTTCTCACCGATCTCGAATTTCCCCCAGGTTCTGAGTTATTAGTCACTCGAGAACACGGGTAAGTGAATCTATTCCGCACTCTGATTCAATAACTCTAAGTAATTCTCGTTGCTTACGAGTTTAATAATCCTTCAAGTCATTTCCAAGCCTTATCGGCTATATCATTATCGTGCAAACTTTTAACTATGCTACCTGGTCCTTCTTCTCGGAGCACAATTTTCGATGATGAGCTAATATTACGTTGATTTTCCTCGTCTTATCGTTTCACCTTGAACACCAAACTTGACCCCGAGTTTGTGTCGTATTTGTGGCTCCAATAATCTTTTGTTGCATCAGTCCTTTGCTTGATGCAGTCACTGATCGATTGCTTCTTCGTGGATCCTCTCGACAACAAATTGTCGTGATCATCATCAACATTTTGACTCCTTCCAGGATATCAATGGAATTCTTGATGATAAGTGCCATCCTCGTTCCTTGGTAATTTGAGTTACCATTGACAACATCCTTACCTTCCCTTCATCACAAACTTGATCATGTTATGGAGCTCCTTGCTAACCAGCTTATGTTATGTTCTACCTTGGAGTATTACCATCTTTAATGTCAAGAAAGTCGTGAGAATTTCTCCACCTCTTAAGAGTTCCTGGTATAGTGATACTTCTCATGCATCTTGAGTTTGAGGTATCCTGACACCAATCAGATCTGAATCTCGGTCAGATTTGATGGTTGGGACATATTTCCAAGAGTTATAACATTGGTCTTCATGTGACCCGGTAAGGTGATGTCATGCCTAGCACACCTGGCCGGAGGACCTGCTGTTATAGTTTCCTTTTTAGCTAGGTTAACCATTCATCGATGAGGAAATTGAATGACTTGTTTAATAAGTTTTTCCCGATGGATCCTTTGTGTATCAAGGTCTGACCTTTGCTTGAAGACCTTGCCAATGCGATCTCGAAGCATGTCGGTGGTACTCCGATTTTCAATAAGAGCATTTGAAGAACAATGCTAAATCTTCTTTGCCCATTATACAAACACCGTTATTTGGGTTATGTCATGAAATTCCTCTGCCCTTACCTAAATGGTTTTGTACTTTCTATCCTATCATGGATATCATGCTTTGCTTGTCCTTGGGAAGGATATATCCCTGAAACATGTGTTTAAACACATTTTCCTTTCCATTGTCTGTTTAATCTGATAATCACCTTTTCCTTTCCATTGTTTTGTTTAACCTTACTGGTGATCAGTATGATCTAAGTAGTAATATTCTTCTTCTTAGGTAAGCACCTCGTTGAACCACTCTGTCAATAAGACCCTGTTAATATTGTTGATAACATTCCGATAACCACCGATGGACGAGAACTTTACCTATTGGTCCGCCTCGTTCAACGAGCAGGAAGATGGTTCTCTTCATCCCTCGCCCTTGGTACCGATGTTACCGACATAATTGATAGACTATCCTCTGACGTGCCTTGTTATCATGGCTGTGCAAAATATCACCGCCCTTTCTACTTTTACCGCATGATGGGCCCATATCCCGCAGTTCCAGAGGATCGAAACCTAACTCTCATGTACACCCCTGTTGCCAAATTGACTCCTCGTGTTTGAAACCGTATGTAATTCACGGGTCACCTTCCCAGAGATGATCTAATCTGGTATCAGACACAACACTTATTCCCATTGGTCTGAACCGCTCTCCCATTCCATTTCAGGCAACGAACGATTGCCTATCTGCTTGAAACTTCCTATTGCACCTTATTACTTTACTCTCGATGACTTTCTTGAATGTCAACTCGAGAGATGCCTCTATACCTCGTACACTGAGATAGCCCCTAGGTACCTAACATGTGTTAAACTCTGTCCTTCCTGAATTTTTCCACTTAACTTTTTCGTAAGTACGATGGAGATCCTGAAGAAAGGATGACGGCTTCATCATGATGATCGGAAGCAGAGAAATAAAAACATCAACGAAATAGATCAACCTCTTCGAGAAGGGCAACTAAGACCGAGAACACTCGCTAGGATTTCGTAACCAGAACCCTCCCCCTTTACTCTGCCTCTTAAATCTCGGGATGAGATTTCTTGTAGTGGAGGAGAATTGTGACGCCCGGATAATTAAACTACAGTAATCTCATGTTAATGGCGCCAGGTCATCGCAATTACTGTTGTTAAACTCGCGTTGATTCGAATTTGGTCCAAATTTCAAATTCAAATTAAAGTCCAAGATTCAAATTTCTCAAACCTGCAAAATAAAATGTTCAAAGTGTGGCAAATCTTCCATATCCAATTATGGTGCTGACCCAACATTTTTGTAAAACTATTTAAATGCTCTTTTGTGAATAAAGAAGTGACTAAAGCAATTATTAAATGCTTTTAAATAATAAACAAATACAAACCTGTTTTATTATTGTGCCAAATTAATTATGGCAGTAGCCTAAATAGTAATACTAATTTTTGGGCTAGGTTTATATTTTACAAAGCTAAAAATAAATAAATGAAAGGAAACTTAATTGAAAACAGAAACTAATAGAAAGAAAAATAGAAAGGAGCAAAACTAGAAAGCCTACACTATGCACACTTGGGCCTGCTGGCAACAGTGCAGGCCCAACCCAAAAACACCCGGTCCCCTTCCCCTGTTCATCGATCAAGGCGTGGCGCCCATCCCCTACCGCCATGGCTGCGCCGTGGACACGATGCGCCCATCCATCGGCCCTACGTGCTGGATAAGAGCACCCCGACGCCCCTCCCAGGCAACCCTAGATCTCATTCCCCTTCTTGCGTCGTTCTCTCACGGACGGCATACACACGCACCGCGGACGCCATGGTCGATCTCGTACTCATGGCCACCATGCTCCCCAGCGTTTGGGAAGATGACCAGGAGCTTCATCGCCGACATGTACATCGCCTACAGCCTCCAGTTCGAGCTGAAGCCCTCCACAACCTCGCCATCCAGTCGTCTTCCCCGCCACGGCCACGGCGCTATCACCGTCGACCTCCACCACCGATGCCTCCCCGCGGTTCCGAGTTCGTCCACGACCTCCCTCGCAGTGAGCCGCGTCCATTCCCCCTCCTTGCCCCCTCGATTTGTTGCCTTAGCCGCCGTTCCCGAGCACACCCGAGCTCTCCTGTACGCGTACGCGTACGTGTGTGTCGTGCTGCTGCTTCTTGCCGATGCTACTTTGCACTGCTGCCGCCTCCGGCTACTGTCGCCGTCACGTTCGTCGCCGCGCCCACGCTCGACTGACCACACGCGCATGCCTGCGTCGCTGTACTTGACTGGCGGCGAGCTGGCCGTTCTCTGGCCGCGCCTCGCACGTGCACGCGCGCCCGCGTATCTGCTCCTCCTCCTAGCGATCTGCTGCTCCTCCTAGCGAACTGCTGCTGCTCTACGTATTGCTGATGCTCTGCTCCTGCTAAGCTGCTTGCGCTTCTTAGTTGCTACTGTCGCTAGGTGCTGCGCTTGCCTGCAAACCGCTAATGTTCGTCGATGCCGCCTCACGCTGCCGCCGCTGCTACGGCCGGCCATGGCCGAGCGGTGTGTGAGTGTGTGCATCGTGTGTGCGTACGGTGTGTGTTGGGGATATTACTACTAGGCGTAAACCGGCCTATCTGGGCCGGGTTAACTTCGTCAGTAGTTAAGTATGTTAAAGCCCAAGAAGACAGAGGAAGGCTCAAGGCCCATGGTCGGTTCAAGGCCTGTAACCATAAACCAGCGTGAGTAGTGAACTTGTATTGTAAGTTAGGAATAAATAGAAACCAAACCGGACACATCTATGAGCCGGTATTGGGACTCCGTAAGCCGACGGGAGTCACCCATGTATATAAGGGGACGACCCGGCGGCGGTTCAAGGACAACAGACAACAACTCGAGACATAGGCGAAGCTTGTTTGCTCCCTAGTCATCGAACCCCCATCAATTCCATCACAACTAGACGTAGGCTTTTACCTTCATTGAAGGGGCCGAACTAGTATAAACTCTCTTGCGTCCTTGTGTCCGCTTTAACCCCTTCAAGCTAACCCGTCGCGATGGCTCCACGACTAAGTCCTTCCTCTAGGACATCTGTCGTGACAAAACCACGACAGTTGGCGCCCACCGTGGGGCTATCGCACGATGGTTTCCGGTTCTTGGAGGGCCGCTTTGAAGGACTCGAGGGCTACGCTGTAGGCCGGATGACTAAGAGTCGTCGCGGTAAGCTCTACATCGACGACGCAGGCTGGGGCCCCGAGGCCGGCTCAATTGAGTACAGGTACCGGGTCCCCTTTGGTAGCATTCACGTTTTCATTGGCAAGATCGGTGAACTGGGCCCTGAGCCGGACATCTGCATCGACCTCGTCGAGACAGCTCAGCGTGCGCAATCCGCCTGGGTTAAACCGGCCATGAAGCGTGCCTTCGTGGGAGTCATCCATGGAGGAAGTTATGAGGACGGATCGGAGTTTCGCGGGGCGACTGTCGTTTGTTCCGGTGACGAATCTTCGAACGGAGAAACCGAATCTCTTTATCAGCTACTACTCCATTATCCATTGCAAGATCTATCATCGGTTACGAAAGTTGCTCAGGATGATTAAAAAAAGGGAGCAGCTGCCTTGTCCATCATTGGAAAGAAAGAGGAAGAGAAAGACAGAATAACAGCCATGCATGGCACATCTACGCTGGTATTTGGTCCGATCAAATTCTAGCCTGCGCACGGATCATTTGTCGTCCGGATAAATCAGGTGATATTCATCCGAGTCTACTTTTAACACATATTGTTCTTTGTCAAAAAACAATCTATTTTTGCTGCAATGTTTTTATGCAGGATAATTATTTATGAAAAATGTATTGTTATACCGCGGACATGGAGCGCGTGCCGGCATAGTTTTGCAGTGGCGTTCTTCCGGGCCATGTTGCTCGACGGATACACATGCAAATCGCCGCCCCCGCTGTTCGGTTTACATCCGTCCACGTATGCAGCCGACTCATTGTCCGCGCTGGTTTACAAACATCACGACCGACTCACCCGTCTGCACCGGTTTACCACACTGTGGCCGGTTCACCCGTGATTAATTTCAGCTTCATACAGTTATCATTAAATTCATGGAGGGTTATTTCCGACCTAAACACATCAGGTGACACCCATATGAAATATATTTGATTAGCACATATTATTTTTACCAAAGAGCAGTTTATCTTTGCCTTGGTCTGCAATATTGTTTATGCAGGGCAATTATTCATTACAAATGAGGCGTTATGTTACGGGCACGGAGCACGCGCTAGCAACGTTCTGCACTGGTGTTTCGTCCGTGTCCTACCACCCGGTGAATGAACGTGAGAAGGTCGCCGTCCCGGTGGCCCAGTTTACATCAGCTTGCCGGGACCGCGCCCGCGATTAACTCGCCCGTCCGAGCCGGTTTACGACACCGGTGCCGATCTTCCCCGTCCGCACCAGTTTACAATGTCGCGGCCGACTCATCTGTCCGAGCTGCCTCTGATGTTGCGGTCGTCTTTGTTGTCCGTCTCTCGCGGCCTGGTCTACATCAACATACCGGGCCGCACCTGTCTGCATGAGCTGTTTATTGGGCGCACAAGTCGCCGCCACTACAGTTTTGATTAACTTCAAATCGCCAGTTGGAAGGAACCATTGGCCGAGTTGCTGACACAGCTCATATGGGATCATTTACAACCCGCAGTCACCTCAACCTTCTGTGGATTCACATCGCGCCGGGTCACATCGCGCTATCAACATCAATGATATACAAATTATGCCGGTTTATATCACGGTCAAATATGGAGAATCTCAAGCCAACTCCTCGAGTCACCTTGAGACTTGGGGGCTACAATGATATGACTTAGCAAACGTTGCCGGTTTTCAGTGAAGTCAAGAACCCCAATACGTTGGAGGGAAAGATAACCCGGTCCCGGATTCACATCGTGCTGTCAGAAGATTTCCGGATTAGAAAGTATATGACAGCTACAAAATCCCGGCTCAATAAAGAAGTTTCAGGTCATCAGAAAAGGATTTCGGTTTACAATCCAGTACAAGGGAAATTTGTTCTCCGACAAAGCTCTGAAGCTCTCAAATCCGGTTTAAGAATTTCCGGTTCAAAAAGGAATTAGCTTCTCGCAAGTTCGAGTTTAAAGGCCGTCAGAAAATTTCCGGCTAAAAATGAAGATTCCGGTTTAAAATTCGGTTCAAGGGAAAGATGTCTCCCACAAAGTTTTGAAGCTCTCAATATCCGGTTCAAGATCCCGGTTCAAGAAGAATTTATCTCTTGCAAAAAGTTAAAAATTGCCAAAGAGGACCTGCTGCCATGATGCGCGGTTCAAACATGGGTATCCCGCCTTACTATACCTGAGCCATTGGCTATACTTATGTACATATTACGACAATGTATATATTATGATTAAATATAATAAACCGGAACCTCAGCTAAAGCGGGGTATCTGTTCTTTTACATCATGTGAGGTTACACGGAGTTGCTCTAAAGCGGCCTCCGGTTTACCCCTTGAGTTCGCTTTGCTAAAAGCATCATGTTATATCACTTGGAGGATTGGTCATGTCCGAACCAATACCATGCCTCTTGATAGGCGAGAGCCACCAGATCACTTGGGGACTTGGTCATGTCTGAACTAGTCATGCCTCTTGATCGGCCTAAGGCCACAGAATCACTTGGGGGCTTGGTCGAACCCGAACCATGACCATGCCATTTGGTCGGCATAAATGCCACAGAATCACTTGGGGACCTGGTTGACTAGAACCATAGTTACACCTAACGGGAGCTTGGTCGTGTTTGGCCATGGTAACGCCATTTGATCATCTTAATAAAACCTTTTTTGGCAAACGTTTTTGTCGTTGCTTTTGCTTCACACTTTTCTTTGAAGGGGGGTTTTTGCTTTTCATTGTGTTTTTTAAACCGACAAAGTTTTTTAACCAATCAATTGACGGAACACAGTTCACGTCAATCCGGAGACTATTTGCCCGATTTGATCCTTGTTGTTAACATCCTCTTATGGAGTAACACGGTGTTTATCACAACCCGGCACAGTTTTATTATAAACCGGCATAATATGGAAGGAGTTATCAGTACTCAAGATTTGGGTTATCACCCTTACTACAAAAAGTTGGTAAAACCAACGATGTGATTCAATGTCACAGGTATGATATATTTCATATTTGATTATTCTTAAGTACAGCCTTGGTTATAAACCCGGGTTATACGTTGGGTATTATGACCCGTCCGGCGGTAAACCGCCAGGACACTTTAAACTTGTTGTATGCAGAAACAGGTTTGTTAAACTGGCCTGGCTTTGGACAACAAGTCGCCGGTATATATTTGGATTGCGCCATTGGAATCATGCACTTATAAATCATTGGGTTATATTATTCAAATAGCCAAACTTGGCTGAAATTTCATTATGATGTTGAATGAATAAGGTTTTCATACTGGATTATATTATCTTGAATAGCCAACATGGCTGGATTTTTATTATTAAGGTTTTCAAAAGTCGCTATAGCGCAATGTCTACTCTTTTATCAAAGGATATGATTTATTCTACAATGGAAGGAATAGTCCTGAGTCGCTGCAGGCTTACAACCCAGCACTTGGGGGCTACATTATTCAGATTGAGAATACATGCAAGTCTCATGTTGCTGCAAGCATGCACCATGACACTTGGGGGCTAATGCAAAGTCATTTTTACTAGTCTTATTGAAGACCCGACTCATCATATTATAATGAGCATCATATATATATACAGGAGCTGTTATCTCCTCCAACAGTGTGGGTTTGCAAAACTCCGCTTCAAGGTTGGCCAAGCCAACTTCACACTCAACGATGGCAGAAAGTGTTTTAGAAAGTTCATTACCACAGGAAGAACAAGTTATGCACGAAGGCATATCAACATCAAAGGTATCAGCTAGCCTATTACAAGGCAACATGGTGCCCATAATAATATAATTGTTTTTCACAAAGGAGAGGCAGTTTTAAAACCGGCTTCCGGTTCAAGCTTGGCCACCAGCCTGGCCTGATGGTTGTGGGTCATCCTGCGCCGCTTCAGGTTCCGTTTCTCTACCCAGTGGCTGGAAATCCACAGTTGTCCAGTCGATTCCCATTAGTGCTTGAAAAACAGCTTCATCATGGATCAGCAATGACGGGTCAATATCGGGAGCGTAAGTATGCTTACAGATTGGAGGGATCAGATTTTCCGATTCATGGATTGGTGCAGCTATTCGCTTGTTCTGACTATCATATTGGGCTTGATAATGAGACAAGTCTGCTTCCTCAGCCAGCTGACAAGCTAGCGGACGTACCTCCCGGTTTATTGCTTGCAGATCCGCTTCGCCAAATTCTGACCCATCTTCCTTCAAGCTGGGATAGCCCTGAGCCGCTTCAATAGGATCAAAATCCGACACCCAGGCTTTTGCCCGGATTAAGGCATTGATTGCACCAGTTCGAGCAGCAGATTTCTTCAGCTCTTCAACCCGGGCAGGAAGCACCGATAGTTTCATCAGAGTATCTTGAATCAAAGTGGGCGCCGGTTTGTTATGAGATGCGGTACAGATGATCCGCTGGGCACCAGTATACAATTGTTCAACCAATGTATAGGCGGCTTTTAGTTTCTTCCGCACATCTGACCCCAAGTGATCAATGCGTGTCCCTGAAATACCATAAAGGGTTAATAAACCGGCGACTCTGTCAGAAGGCAGAGCCAATTCAGAAGGCAAACTGGCTTACCAAAGATAGCAGTAGTCATGGCATGCACGTGCCGCTTTATGCTGGTCAGTTCATCCGCCATTGGTTTTAGTGCAGCCTCGGCATCCTCTGCTCGTTTTATCAAAGCGGACTTTTCAGTGGCCCAATCCGCCCGCTTCTTCTTGAAGCTCTCCTTAAGCTATTCCATGGCGCTTAAAGCGCTGGCCAATTCCTCTTTTGCTTTAGAGGTTTCAGCCTGTTGGGTTTCCAGGTTTTCTTGGAGATCAGTGACTTGGTTTTCTTTCATCTTCAGCTCCGCCTGCATGCATACAGATATATGCTTCAACAAATCGGTATAAGGATTCAAGTACCAATCACATAACAAGTTATGCACTTAGCACTTGGGGGCTAATGCATATTCGGTCTTCATCTTTCAATTGCTTACAAAGTCCCAAGATCAATACAAGTATTCAACTTGGCACTTGGGGGCTAATGGCTATTTGCTCGTATATATTCTGATGCGGCAATTTCAATTACTTAAAGTACCGGTTTAACTACGTTAAGTTGAACCGGCCCTTGGGGGCTACATCAGCAATTTCAAAGCATCAAGATTTATATTGGTAAGTCCCGGTTTGAAAGAATATTACAAACCGGCCCTTGGGGGCTAGGAGAGTCAGCAAGAATGGAAGCATACAAGCAGGAAGGAGCATATGGAAGTTACCTCATATTTCTCTTTCATCATATTAACCAGACCGGCTTCATAGTCGCGACTGGTATACAACCGGTTCAGATAGCCGGAATGGATATCTTGGGCAGTTCAGAGCAGCATAAGTCGTCAGATCAGCGTTCCACTTGCCTTTGCCAGGCAGCATGTCGTTCACCTCTGCTTTGTTCTCAAGCTTCTCCAGCAAATTCGTTTCACTTATGCTATAGACAAATCGTTTGAGATATAATTCCATTATCTCAGCTACTTTCTATGGTTATCATTAGATTATTGTTATGGTCTAGTCGAGAGGTCCGCCGGCATTAGTCACAGTAGCACAGAGCAATTACTCGTCAAACTAGCAAATCATCCTGTAAAACATTGCTCAAAAGAAAAAGTTACAACCGTTTTCTATGGTACAACCAAAAAGGAATACGAATCATCGGATGTGCGAGCTAACGCTGTTGGGACGCATGCTGTTAGTAGGTTTTGCGCTGTACCGTCGTCCTCATGAACTCTCACGTGCTCACCATAATCCGCTTTTGGTCGACCATAGTCGAAATTGACTTGCGGGCCGCTCTCACGCAGCCGTCGGTCACCGCCGGTGCATGCCACCCTCCCGCTAATTCTTCTATCTCCGCCTTTATTAAGCGGCTCCGCTTGCTTCGATACTCCCCTCAAATTCCGGCCAGGCCTGCGCAGCAATCCACCTACCGCAGTCTCAATCGCTCCACTTCCGTGGCTGCCCTCCGTGGTATTGCGAGTCCACAAAGGCACCTCTATGTGCCGCTTCCTCCATATAGCGCTGCTCTGACCTTGGGCGTTCAAAGTGTAGCATGAAGATACGCTTACTCCCCGGCGACGAGGCTAATTCTCTCACGCTCTCTTGCTCCACAGCGGCGGGCGGGGACACATATGCATTCCTTAGTGTTCCGTTCTTGTGTCTGTTGTGCTTCCCTCGAGACAGACCTAACAAAATTCAAATATACTTTCACTAGACTCCTATACTTTTCTCCTTAGAAGGCTCTGAGACTCGTTAGCTACCAGCGCGTCACCATATAAGTATGGTCTGTACCCAGAGCACCAGGATTGAGGCGTTTGCCGTGATGTGGACAGCCTGACAGTGAGCCAGTATGTGCACTCTCCCACAAGGCATCATGCATGACGTGGGATGTACCTGCGTGGGCCGAGGTAGTGATAGCCCTTGCCGTAGGCCACTCGTGGTAGCTTGAGAGCGGACGTACTTCCAGAGCGTGGTATGCAGCGTGCAGGATTTGTGCCGTAGACTACCTGCAAGAGCGTGCCTCGAGCTCGCTATTGTTGGTTGGAACCTTTTCTTTAGTGTAGCTCACACTGAGCTGGACAAGCCAAATATTGAAGAATCCCTACGGTGTCGACATATCAGGATCTAACTAGAGTCTTCGGCTAGCGTTTTACCCGAACCCGGCCAACTGATTCTTACGATATGGGGCTTCTTCATACATCCACTATCTGGGCCGGACAACAGAGGAACAATTTGATCAATGGAAGATGGGGGTTTCTTTCCCTACCCAAAACTTTTTAACCCCCCACGCTGGGCCGCTGCTGCCGAATATGGCGTGCGGGGCTTCAGTGGTTGTTGGGTCTTCATTAGAATTTAGAGATTCCAAATAAGCAAACCAGAGGACTCGCGAAAATTTAACCACTTCCGGTTGCCTGATGGCCATAGTATGTATTTTTCTCGGACCAGGCACAGCCTCTAATTCATTCGTTACCTTCGGTGCTTGAATATTGAGAATTAGATTCAACGCTCTTCCTTTCTTAGTCGTCAGACTAATCCTTACCGTCGTGTCGCGTGCTTCTTCCAAAGCCAATATCTCTCATGTTCCCTGAATGGATCTTAATCCTGTGATCAAGACTCTTCGGATACGACGCATGACAGACGTACTAAAACCAAATGTTAGCACACTGTAACATCTTTATTTCTCTCTAACAATAACCTACAGCTTTATCGCCGAGCGCCTAGTCTGTCTATGAGGTCTCCGTTTCCGGCTGAACAATTAATTAAAGAAATCAAGTTCAGCGGTGTCTCTCATGTACCATTAGAGAGCAGTGCTTCTCTCCATGGACTGTTGCGTTCTTATTCTTCTTCGCAGGCTGTTGTCTCTCGTGTTCTCGCGCTAATATACGTCGAGTTTCTCTCTTGTACTGCGTCTTTCTTTCTTCTGCTTTTTGTGCTGACCAAGATTTATCTTCTCATCAATGTGAAATCAGCATCTGCACTACCGCGTAATCGTGAATGTCCTCGACCAGAAACAATCCTGATATGTGTACAATAAAACAACTGTTACACAAGTACGCCATTGCCACTTACTTTTTCATGCGGATTTAGATCAAAGAGAATCAACTTCAACTGATACTCTATAGACTTCGACCAGTGTCCAAAGAACTTTTGAGTTTAACCTGGTGTGAGACACTAGACGAGAAGGCGGGTCCATGTTCGCACGGGTCGGTTTTTCTTCTCAAGGCCGCAGATCCGGCATTTTACTATTTAAGACACGATTAAGGTCATTAGAATGCTTCTATAAGATGGAGTTCAAATTAATGGTGTTTGTATCCACAGCCTTCTATGTGCACGATCATGTATTGATTTTCTACATGACCTTCTGTTGTGCATTTTCACGTCACGCGGGAGAACGTGCGTCTGGAGTTATTTACTGTGATGAATGTATAACTGACGCCTTGGTTTAGCCGTCGTTAACTACTCGAAAACTTAAGCTGATCAGCCCGATAACACCAGCAGACTAGAGTCACAAGAGAACTGCAGTGACCGGCTTTTATGAAGACCGCCCAGATCACCAAAGGGGTGAGTAAAATCCTGGTACCAAAGTAATACTACTCCTAGTCACTAGCGAAACCTTGTCTTGAAGAAATCATCTGCGTAACGCTGATTATAAACCCACGATCTCCGCCAATCCAAGCGTTGTATAAGCTTTGTACATCTGGGAAGGCGATAGTCTTCTAGCTCTTGCGTTCTCCGCCGGCCGTGGGCTCACCATTTACTATAAAGGGCAGGTCATGAACACCTCTTGAGGAAAAGGGGCTCATGTGCCGTGATTCGAGCGTGCGTTACCGAATCGAACCGAGAAGCCAGAGCAACGCAGGAACTATACACCGGAAACAACCACGGCCAGGCGCCTGATACCTGGCCTTCCCGAATGTACCTTTTATGCCAGCGTCGTTTAGCCAGACAATCCACCTACTGCAATATCCTCAGACTCCAGTAGAACCATGTCTGATTCCACTCCTTGGGGTGACTGTGTTGCTTGGCGTGAGGGTATGTGACCTCTGTCCTTTTCTGAATCGCCATGCCACCCAACTCCGTATTGGAGCCGTCAGTAAACTCAGTATGGCGGTTTAGATGGGAAAAGGTCTCTGAACAATTCCACTGTGGGCTCCTCTTGAAAGAACGCTTCACAGAGCACTTGGGAGTGACACATATTTGTAACAGAGTTGGGGCCAGTATCTTGTGGATGGAGCTGGAAATCGGCTAAAACATCCCGGTAAAACTTAGAACCGGGCGGCTTAAAGCCCCGGGCTAAGTGATCTACGAAAACAACAACCTCTCCTTCTTGAGGTGTGGGAGGGCATTCTTTGCCAGGAGCCCTCCAATGGATGGTATCTTTGCTGCCTAAAGCGCCAATCAGGACTAAATCGTCCAGTTCAGCCTCTGTGACGCGAGAAGGAACCCAATTGCACTCATACACTTGCTTGGCCATGGTGGAATCTACAAGGTAGAAGATCCCGGTTCAAAAATGCATTTGATCAAGATACATTGGTATGGGCACTGTTAAACCGGAGACAGAACTATCTGAACTGGAGTTTTATGAAGTAACAAGCATCTGGCGGTTCAATAAGGGGACTAATGGCATATACCGGTTTGGAAAAATTTTCTATAAGGTTAAACCGCCTGATCTAAGCATTGCGGATGGACAAGTATGCAGAAACAGGTTTCACAAGATTTCCTTATAGCATTGGATCTGAAGCAAGTTCAGAAAAAGAAATAAATACTTAGAGGTTCAAAGGAGCAGTACCGAACCAATGAGCAAAATGTTCATATAGATCTATGGTTTGAGATGCATAAGTGAAGGCGAAGGTCAAAACAACTATCATTGCACAGAGTAAAGGTTTGCGGATTCATCTAAAGATCTATCATATGAGCAAGAGGCAGACGATGAACACTGAAGAACTGTGAAACCCTAGGTCAGATCTGCGGGGGAAAGGATAGAAGATTTACCGGAGCTGAAGAAGATACGGAAGGTTGCCGCGATGTTCTGGTGCGCTCAGGTTGATGCAGCAGCCAAGGATGAGGCAGAGGTCGACGGCGGCGGCGGAGCTCCGAGGCTGGCGATGCGAGGAAGACGAAGAAGGCACGGAAGGAGAAAAGAAATGACCCTTCGGTCCTATTTATAAGGCGAAAGAACATGAGTCAGGCGCGACAATCAAGGGGCCACAAAACGGAGCTGTCGCCTCGATTTCTGCCGATCTATTAAACAAAGAAGCATAATGGATAGCTTCGTTATGACAGGTGACGTCACTCCAGTTTACAGCAATCAGAGAAGATGACATCATGGCAGTTTACCAATTTATAAGAAGATGTTGAAGATGAAGCTTTTATTAAAGAATTGACATGAACCCGTTCAAATCAATCTGGGCCTAATGTTGGGGATATTACTACTGGGCGTAAACCGGCCTATCTGGGCCGGGTTAACTTCGTCAGTAGTTAAGTATGTTAAAGCCCAAGAAGACAGAGGAAGGCTCAAGGCCCATGGTCGGTACAAGGCCTGTAGCCGTAAACCGGCGTTAGTAGTGAACTTGTATTGTAAGTTAGGAATAAATAGAGACCAAACTGGACACATCTATGAGCCGGTATTGGGACTCCGTAAGCCGACGGGAGTCATCCGTGTATATAAGGGGACGACCCGGCGGCGGTTCAAGGACAACAGACAACAACTCGAGACATAGGCGAAGCTTGTTTGCTCCCTAGTCATCGAACCCCCGTCAATTCCATCACAACTAGACGTAGGCTTTTACCTTCATTGAAGGGGCCGAACTAGTATAAACTCTCTTGCGTCCTTGTGTCCGCTTTAACCCCTTCAAGCTAACCCGTCGCGATGGCTCCACGACTAAGTCCTTCCTCTAGGACATCTGCCGTGACAAAACCACGACAGTGTGTGTACGTGAGGTGTGTGCTCTGTGTGTGCGCGCGCCGTGCGTGTGGCCGGCTTGGCCATGGCCGGGGTGAAGGAAATGTGCCCTAGAGGCATTAATAAAGTTATTATTTATTTCCTTATAATCATGATAAATGTTTATTATTCATGCTAGAATTGTATTAACCGGAAACATAATACATGTGTGAATACATAGACAAACAAAGTGTCACTAGTATGCCTCTACTTGACTAGCTCGTTAATCAAAGATGGTTACGTTTCCTAACCATGAACAATGAGTTGTTATTTGATTAACAAGGTCACATCATTAGTTGAATGATCTGATTGACATGACCCATTCCATTAGCTTAGCACCCGATCGTTTAGTATGTTGCTATTGCTTTCTTCATGACTTATACATGTTCCTATAACTATGAGATTATGCAACTCTCGTTTACCGGAGGAACACTTTGGGTACTACCAAACGTCACAACGTAACTGGGTGATTATAAAGGAGTACTACAGGTGTCTCCAATGGTACATGTTGGGTTGGCGTATTTCGAGATGAGGTTTTGTCACTCCGATTGTCGGAGAGGTATCTCTGGGCCCTCTCGGTAATGCACATCACATAAGCCTTGCAAGCATTACAACTAATATGTTAGTTGTGAGATGATGTATTACGGAACGAGAAAAGAGACTTGCCAGTAACGATATTGAACTAGGTATTGGATACCGACGATCGAATCTCGGGCAAGTAACATACCGATGACAAAGGGAACAATATGTAGGAGCGGTCTGACCGATAAAGATCTTCATAGAATATGTAGGAGCCAATATGGGCATCCAGGTCCCGCTATTGGTTATTGACCGGAGACATGTCTCGGTCATGTCTACATTGTTCTCGAACCCGTAGGGTCCGCACGCTTAAGGTTACGATGATAGTTATATTATGAGTTTATGCATTTTGATGTACCGAAGGTTGTTCGGAGTCCCGGATGTGATCATGGACATGACGAGGAGTCTCGAAATGGTCGAGACGTAAAGATTGATATATTGGAAGCCTATGTTTGGATATCGGAAGTGTTCCGGGTGAAATCGGGATTTTACCGGAATACCGGGAGGGTTACCGGAACCCCCCGGGAGCTATATGGGCCATAGTGGGCCTTAGTGGAAAAGAGAAAGGGGCTGCCCTAGATGGGCTGCGCGCCTCCCCCTTCCCCTAGTCCTGTTAGGACTAGGAGAGGTGGCCGGCCCCCTCCTCCTCTTTTCCCCCTCCGTGAATCCTATTCCGACTAGGATTGGGGGGGGGGATCCTACTCCCAGAGGGAGTAGGACTCTCCTGCGCCCTCCTCCTTGGCCGGCCAGCCCTCCCCCTTGGATCCTTTATATACGGGGGCAGGGGGCACCTCTAGACACACAAGTTGATCCACGTGATCTATTCCTTAGCCGTGTGCGGTGCCCCCTGCCACCATATTCCTCGATAATACTGTAGCGGAGTTTAGGCGAAGCCCTGCTGCTGTAGTACATCAAGATCGTCACCACGCCGTAGTGCTGACGGAACTCTTCCCCGACACTTTGCTGGATCGGAGTCCGGGGATCATCATCGGGCTGAACGTGTGCTCGAACTCGGAGGTGCCGTAGTTTCGGTGCTTGATCGGTTGGATCGTGAAGACGTACGACTACTTCCTCTACGTCGTGTCAGCGCTTCCGCAGTCGGTCTGCGTTGGGTACGTAGACAACACTCTCCCCTCTCGTTGCTATGCATCACATGATCTTGCGTGTGCATAGGAAATTTTTTTGAAATTACTACGTTCCCCAACAGTGGCATCCGAGCCTAGGTTATTTATGTTGATGTTATATGCACGAGTAGAACACAAGTGAGTTGTGGACGATACAAGTCATACTGCCTACCAGCATGTCATACTTTGGTTCGGCGGTATTGTTGGACGAGACGACCCGGACCAACCTTACGCGTACGCTTACGCGAGACCGGTTCCCTCGACGTGCTTTGCACATAGATGGCTTGCGGGCGACTATCTCTCCAACTTTAGTTGAACCAAGTACGGCTACGCCCGGTCCTTGCGAAGGTTAAAATGGAGTCTATTTGACAAACTATCGTTGTGGTTTTGATGCGTAGGTGAGATTGGTTCTTGCTTAAAGCCCGTAGCAGCCACGTAAAAACTTGCAACAACAAAGTAGAGGACGTCTAACTTGTTTTTGCAGGGCATGTTGTGATGTGATATGGTCAAGGCATGATTTTTATTGTATGAGATGATCATGTTTTGTAACCGAGTTATCGGCAACTGGCAGGAGCCATATGGTTGTCGCTTTATTGTATGCAATGCAATCGCGATGTAATGCTTTACTTTATTACTAAACGGTAGTGATAGTCGTGGAAGCATAAGATTGGCGAGACGACAACGATGCTACGATGGAGATCAAGGTGTCGCGCCGGTGACGATGGTGGTCATGACGGTGCTTCGGAGATGGAGATCACAAGCACAAGATGATGATGGCCATATCATATCACTTATATTGATTGCATGTGATGTTTATCTTTTTATGCATCTTATCTTGCTTTGATTGACGGTAGCATCATAAGATGATCTCTCACTAAATTATCAAGAAGTGTTCTCCCTGAGTATGCACCGTTGCCAAAGTTCGTCGTGCCCAGACACCACGTGATGATCGGGTGTGATAAGCTCTACGTCCATCTACAACGGGTGCAAGCCAGTTTTGCACACGCAGAATACTCAGGTTAAACTTGACGAGCCTAGCATATGCAGATATGGCCTCGGAACACGGAGATCGAAAGGTCGAGCGTGAATCATATAGTAGATATGATCAACATAACGATGTTCACCATTGAAAACTACTCCATCTCACGTGATGATCGGTTATGGTTTAGTTGATTTGGATCACGTAATCCCTTAGAAGATTAGAGGGATGTCTATCTAAGTGGGAGTTCTTAAGTAATTTGATTAATTGAACTTAAACTTATCATGAACTTAGTACCTGATAGTATCTTGCTTTTTTATGTTGATTGTAGATAGATGGCTCGTGCTGTTGTTCCGCTGAATTTTAATGCGTTCCTTGAGAAAGCAAAGTTGAAAGATGATGGTAGCAATTATACAGACTAGGTCCGTAACTTGAGGATTATCCTCATTGCTGCTCAGAAGAATTACGTCCTGGAAGCACCGCTGGGTGCCAGGCCTGCTGCTGGAGCAACACCAGATGTTATGAACGTCTGGCAGAGTAAAGCTGATGACTACTCGATAGTTCAGTGTGCCATGCTTTACGGCTTAGAATCGGGACTTCAACGACGTTTTGAACGTCATGGAGCATATGAGATGTTCCAGGAGTTGAAGTTAATATTTCAAGCAA
This sequence comes from Triticum urartu, assembly GCF_003073215.2. Lineage (NCBI taxonomy): Eukaryota > Viridiplantae > Streptophyta > Magnoliopsida > Poales > Poaceae > Triticum > Triticum urartu. The sequence goes on along the minus strand of NC_053025.1, from coordinate 372,123,048 downwards.
ATGCCCGGATTGAGAGATATGAAGTCTCCAATAAGTTCTATAGCTGCAAGATGGAGGAGAACAGTTCTGTCAGTGAGCATATACTCAAAATGTCTGGGTATAATAATCACTTGATTCAATTGGGAGTTAATCTTCCAGATGATTGCGTCATTGACAGAATTCTCCAATCACTGCCACCAAGCTACAAGAGCTTCGTGATGAACTATAATATGCAAGGGATGAACAAGACTATTCCCGAGCTCTTCGCAATGCTGAAAGCTGCGGAGGTAGAAATCAAGAAGGAGCATCAAGTGTTGATGGTTAACAAGACCACTAGTTTCAAGAAAAAGGGCAAAGGGAAGAAGAAGGGGAACTTCAAGAAGAACAGTAAGCAAGTTGCTGCTCAAGAGAAGAAACCCAAGTCTGGACCTAAGCCTGAAACTGAGTGCTTCTACTGCAAGCAGACTGGTCACTGGAAGCGGAACTGCCCCAAGTATTTGGCGGATAAGAAGGATGGCAAGGTGAACAAAGGTATATGTGATATACATGTTATTGATGTGTACCTTACTAGAGCTCGCAGTAGCACCTGGGTATTTGATACTGGTTCTGTTGCTAATATTTGCAACTCGAAACAGGGACTTCGGAATAAGAGGGCACTGGCAAAGGACGAGGTGACGATGCGCGTGGGAAACGGTTCCAAAGTCGATGTGATCGCGGTCGGCACGCTACCTCTACATCTACCTTCGGGATTAATATTAGACCTAAATAATTGTTATTTGGTGCCAGCGTTGAGCATGAACATTATATCTGGATCTTGTTTAATGCGAGACGGTTATTCATTTAAATCAGAGAATAATGGTTGTTCTATTTATATGAGTAATATCTTTTATGGTCATGCACCCTTGAAGAGTGGTCTATTCTTATTGAATCTCGATAGTAGTAATACACATATTCATAATGTTGAAGCCAAAAGATGCAGAGTTGATAATGAAAGTGCAACTTATTTGTGGCACTGTCGTTTAGGTCATATCGATGTAAAGCGCATGAAGAAACTCCATACTGATGGACTTTTGGAACCACTTGATTATGAATCACTTGGTACTTGCGAACCGTGCCTCATGGGCAAGATGACTAAAACACCGTTCTCCGGTACTATGGAGAGAGCAACAGATTTGTTGGAAATCATACATACCGATGTATGATGTCCGATGAATATTGAGGCTCGTGGCGGATATTGTTATTTTCTCACCTTCACAGATGATTTAAGCAGATATGGGTATATCTACTTAATGAAACATAAATCTGAAACATTTGAAAAGTTCAAAGAATTTCAGAGTGAAGTTGAAAATCATCGTAACAAGAAAATAAAGTTTCTATGATCTGATCGTGGAGGAGAATATTTGAGTTACGAGTTTGGTGTACATTTGAAAAACTGTGGAATAGTTTCGCAACTCACGCCACCCGGAACACCACAGCGTAATGGTGTGTCCAAACGTCGCAATCGTACTTTACTAGATATGGTGCGATCTATGATGTCTCTTATAGATTTACCGCTATCATTTTGGGGTTATGCTTTAGAGACGGCCGCATTCACGTTAAATAGGGTACCATCAAAATCCGTTGAGACGACGCCTTATGAACTGTGGTTTGGCAAGAAACCAAAGTTGTCGTTTCTTAAAGTTTGGGGCTGCGATGCTTATGTGAAAAAGCTTCAACCTGATAAGCTCAAACCCAAATCGGAGAAATGTGTCTTCATAGGATACCCAAAGGAGACTGTTGGGTACACCTTCTATCACAGATCCGAAGGCAAGACATTCGTTGCTAAGAATGGATCCTTTCTAGAGAAGGAGTTTCTCTCGAAAGAAGTGAGTGGGAGGAAAGTAGAACTTGATGAGGTAAATGTACCTGCTCCCTTACTGGAAAGTAGTACATCACAGAAAACTGTTTCAGTGACACCTACACCAATTAGTGAGGAAGCTAATGATAATGATCATGAAACTTCAGATCAAGATACTGCTGAACCTCGTAGATCAACCAGAGTAAGATCCGCGCCAGAGTGGTACGGTAATCCTGTTCTGGAAGTCATGCTACTAGATCATGATGAACCTACGAACTATGAAGAAGCGATGGTGAGCCCAGATTCCGCAAAGTGGCTTGAAGCCATGAAATCTGAGATGGGATCCATGTATGAGAACAAAGTATGGACTTTGGTTGACTTGCCCGATGATCGGCAAGCAATTGAGAATAAATGGATTTTCAAGAAGAAGACTGACGCTGATGGTAATGTTACTGTCTACAAAGCTCGACTTGTCACAAAAGGTTTTCGACAAGTTCAAGGGATTGACTACGATGAGACCTTCTCACCCGTAGCGATGCTTAAGTCTGTCCGAATCATGTTAGCAATTGCCGCATTTTATGATTATGAAATTTGGCAGATGGATGTCAAAACTGCATTCCTGAATGGATTTCTGGAAGAAGAGTTGTATATGATGCAACCAGAAGGTTTTGTCGATCCAAAGGGAGCTAACAAAGTGTGCAAGCTCCAGCGATCCATTTATGGACTGGTGCAAGCCTCTCGGAGTTGGAATAAACGCTTTGATAGTGTGATCAAAGCATTTGGTTTTATACAGACTTTTGGAGAAGCCTGTATTTACAAGAAAGTGAGTGGGAGCTCTGTAGCATTTCTGATATTATATGTGGATGACATATTAATTGGAAATGATATAGAATTTCTGGATAGCATAAAGGGATACTTGAATAAGAGTTTTTCAATAAAGACCTCGGTGAAGCTGCTTACATATTAGGCATTAAGATCTATAGAGATAGATCAAGACGCTTAATTGGACTTTCACAAAGCACATACCTTGACAAGATTTTGAAGAAGTTCAAAATGGATCAAGCAAAGAAAGGGTTCTTGCCTGTGTTACAAGGTGTGAAGTTGAGTCAGACTCAATGCCCGACCACTGCAGAAGATAGAGAGAAAATGAAAGATGTTCCCTATGCTTCAGCCATAGGCTCTATCATGTATGCAATGCTGTGTACCAGACCTGATGTGTGCCTTGCTATAGTTTAGCAGGGAGGTACCAAAGTAATCCAGGAGTGGATCACTGGACAGCGGTCAAGAACATCCTGAAATACCTGAAAAGGACTACGGATATGTTTCTCGTATATGGAGTGACAAAGAGCTCAGTAAAAGGTTACGTTGATGCAAGCTTTGACACTGATCCGGACGATTCTAAATCGCAAACCGGATACGTGTTTACATTAAATGGTGGAGCTGTCAGTTGGTGCAGTTCTAAACAAAGCGTCGTAGCGGGATCTACATGTGAAGCGGAGTACATAGCTGCTTCGGAAGCAGCAAATGAAGGAGTCTGGATGAAGGAGTTCATATCCGATCTAGGTGTCATACCTAGTGCATCGGGTCCAATGAAAATCTTTTGTGACAATACTGGTGCAATTGCCTTGGCAAAGGAATCCAGATTTCACAAAAGGACCAAACACATCAAGAGACGCTTCAACTCCATCCGGGATCTAGTCCAGGTGGGAGACATAGAGATTTGCAAGATACATACGGATCTGAATGTTGCAGACCCGTTGACTAAGCCTCTTCCACGGAAAGCAGAATGATCCACAACCTCCGAATGTTAGAATCATTACAGTGTAATCTAGATTATTGACTCTAGTGCAAGTGGGAGACTGAAGGAAATATGCCCTAGAGGCAATAATAAAGTTATTATTTATTTCCTTATATCATGATAAATGTTTATTATTCATGCTAGAATTGTATTAACCGGAAACATAATACATGTGTGAATACATAGACAAACAGAGTGTCACTAGTATGCCTCTACTTGACTAGCTCGTTAATCAAAGATGGTTATGTTTCCTAACCATGAACAAGTTGTTATTTGATTAACGAGGTACACATCATTAGTTGAATGATCTGATTGACATGACCCATTCCATTAGCTTAGCACCGATCGTTTAGTATGTTGCTATTGCTTTCTTCATGACTTATACATGTTCCTATGAACTATGAGATTATGCAACTCCCGTTTACCGGAGGAACACTTTGGGTACTACCAAACGTCACAACGTAACTGGGTGATTATAAAGGAGTACTACAGGTGTCTCCAAAGGTACATGTTGGGTTGGCGTATTTCGAGATTAGGTTTTGTCACTCCGATTGTCGGAGAGGTATCTCTGGGCCCTCTCAGTAATGCACATCACATAAGCCTTGCAAGCATTACAACTAATATGTTAGTTGTGAGATGATGTATTACGGAACGAGTAAAGAGACTTGCCGGTAACGAGATTGAACTAGGTATTGGATACCGACGATCGAATCTCGGGCAAGTAACATACCGATGACAAAGGGAACAACTTGTGTATGCGGTCTGACCGATAAAGATCTTGTAGTATGTACGCTTAAAGGTTACGTGATAGTGCTATTTTGGTTTACTGGATGTGATCTATTTCTAATGGCTAGAGTGTTTCGGAGTGTTCCGGTCTTACCGGGGAGGGTTACGGAACCCTGGCTTTGGATTGCCCTCTGGCGCGCTCTGCTCCTATTTAGGTGAGTGGCTCCTTTATTATACTAGAGGGACCCCTCTTGATCTGTCCTGTGCTATTCCTTAGCCGTGTGCGGTGCCCCTGCCACCATATTCCTCGATAATACTGTAGCGGAGTTTAGGCGAAGCCCTGCTGCTGTAGTACATCAAGATCGTCACCACGCCGTCGTGCTGACGGAACTCTTCCCCGACACTTTGCTGGATCGGAGTCCGGGGATCGTCATCGAGCTGAACGTGTGCTCGAACTCGGAGGTGCCGTAGTTTCGGTGCTTGATCGGTTGGATCGTGAAGACGTACGACTACTTCCTCTACGTCGTGTCAGCGCTTCCGCAGTCGGTCTGCGTTGGGTACGTAGACAACACTCTCCCTCTCGTTGCTATGCATCACATGATCTTGCGTGTGCGTAGGAATTTTTTGAAATTACTACGTTCATCCTGCTGTGGTCAACTCCCTAGCTGTCTTGCGGAGCCAATCATCTGCTACTATCGGCTCGGTGCTACTGGAAAACACCGGCGGATTCAGCCTAAGAAAACGGGCTAAGTGGTCAACAGGTGGTGGTGGTGGTGGTGGTTGTTGTTGTTCCCCTGATTCTGATTCTGGACTAGCAACTGCATCAAGGTGTTCTGCTGCTGGATCAACTGGGTGAGCTCCGGCGGAAAGGCAAATCCGGGGTCACGTCTCGGAGGCATCTGAGGGTTTAGAAAAGATGAGATATAAGAATAGAGGGGGTCTAAAGAGAAAACACTACCCATATGCACATGAGGCAAAAGCAAACAATTCACTTCATTCAAACAACAAAGGCATACAATCGATCTAACTATCGCAAAAGTGCTCGGACTACTATATTTACATGGTGGACTACTACTACTGATGAGGTGGTCTACTAGAAATATTCTACGGTTGTAGACTCCATGATATCTGCTCCTGCTTCATCAACATAGTCATCATTGCTACTATCTGTTCCGAGTCGGTGCCGTCAATGATGATGTAGTCTTCCGGGCTAATCTCCTTGGGTTCTTCGTCTTCATCTACTGGTGTCGGGCCTCCCATAAATACTGCTAGCTTCATAGTTAGGTCGGCATTCTTATCCACCAATACTTCAATTTCTTCTTCATAATCTTCACGTGTAGCCTTGAGTTCTTCCTCCAGTTCCTTGATTCTAGTCTTAGCCTTCTTCAGATCTATCATGTCGGCGCACATCTGATTCTCCTGTCGTCGAATGTGCTGGTTTAACTCCTGGATAAAAGCTGCAATTGATCTATCTTTCCTGGTGCTGATCATCTCCCAGTGTTCATCTCGGCGCCCACAAATCTGGTAGATAGTATCCTTGAGATCCTTGTGGTAGACTTCTCCAATGCGTCCCATGGCGATGTGAGCTGCCATGCTCTTTCCTAGACTCCAAGTTGGGTGCATCAAAAGAAAACTCTATGGGCTCAGTGACTGGCATGAACGTCCTTCCTGGAACTTGAACTTGAATCATCCAGCGCTCTTCTTCAGGTAAAGTGGCGTTGTAGGTTCCGGTGAAGCTTGGTACTCCTATGTTCAGGTATCTAGTGACTTCCTTCAAGTGGCGTCCAAAGGGTGTATCTTCATCCGGTTGGTGAACTTGTTCCTTGCATCCGCCATCCTAAAGAGTAGAAAAGATGAGAGGTCAGAAGAGAAGAGAGTGAATAGTGATCTAGGTCTTTAGCTTAGTGGTCGTGTCCTACAGTCAGCGTGTGCTCTGATACCATCTCTTGTAGCGACCAGACCCCAAACAGTCTGATCTCTGTGCTCCGGTGTCATCCCTGGATCAGTAATGCTGACAGCACACAGTACTCGGAGGATTTATAGCAGAGTAGCAATCACACACTTATTACATTGAGTGTCTCAAAAGAGAACTTATTACAATAAATATGGCTTAAGGCCATCTAATAATAATAACAGCGGAAGGCTTGGAAGATAAGCGAGTCCATCAACTCCAACGGCATCACTGAGTATAGAACCACGACCTAAAACTCCTTAATCGTCGTCTGAAAAGTCTGCAACATTAACGTTGCAGCCCGAAAACGGGTCAGCACATGGAATATGCTGGCAAGGTAACACATGGAGAGTAATGGAATGCAACAGCTATACTATATGCATATTTGGCTGGTGGAAAGCTCTATGGTTATAGTTTTTCATAAAGCCAATTTTTTCCTACTTCAAAAGGAATAAATTTTAATTACTATCATGGTGGTTGTTAAACATTGAGAATGGTTGACAGCATTCTCAATCCCAATTAAGCATCATCATTAACCCAGTAACATTAATTTTAGAGTAACATGTTGAGATTCACATGATAATCCAGATACTACATACTCAAGATGTCCATAAACGGGGACACGGCTAATCATGATTAGTTTGTTACACTCTGCAGAGGTTTGCGCACTTTCCCCACAAGACTCGATAGCCTCTGTTGGATTTCTCGCACTACATGGTGTTTGAGAAACGGATGACGAGACACAGTCTTTCAGAAGCGCTAGCACCTTACGATGGATAGACCGGTACACCTACTTTCCCCTACATCTGCTAGTCTACCCTGTAAGAGTTCGCACGACTTAATCAACTATGCCAGAGCCCATAATGGCTTGTGGCTGCACACGGAAGTTTCTAGTTTGAATAATCTCATGATCCCTTTGAGCCTGGGTGGCGGTCCAAAAGAAAACAGGCAGGTCCTGGAATACCCAGGTGCCTCAATCCACCCAGATGTGTGTTTAAGTTGCCACCTTAGATAAACCATTAATTATCAATCTCACATCTATCATGGATTTCACTCACCCAATCCACGTCTACTAGCATAGCATGGCATAATAAGCAAACGTAGAAGTAACTCCCAAAGGTTTGATAATAAACAGGTAATAGGTACTACCTCATCTACTTCCCATCCCACAGTTTAATTAGATCCTAATCATGCAATGTGTGAAGATTGATCTAATGCAAAAAAACTAGGTTGTAGAAAAAGTATGATCAAAGTGTTACTTGCCTTGCTAATGATCCATGAAACGTAACGATTCAAAGTAACAGGCGGTGCACTCCGGGTACTCTATCGCAGTCAAACAAACAAGCATACAATAAGTACTCATCTAATGCATAGGTAAAACTCAAATAAGAGATCTAACCAGAAGGTTCAACTTAAGAACTCCGGTTGGCAAAAAGAATCAAATCGAACGAAGCAAAGAAAGTCAAACGGCGAAAGAAAACAACTTCGTTCTAGTAATCTGAACCTAAGTCAAATTTTACAGTAGCAAAAACTTGTTTAAGTTGATTATTCGGATAGAGGGTTTCGAGATGAAACTCCAGGCGCTTGAATCGCCTGATTCCGATAAACGAGCGAAAAGTTAAACTAAAACGAAAATCGGATTAGAAATCGCGATCAAAAAATAACCGCGGAAAATCCGACGAAAAAGAAAAACGACGAACGGAATTTAAAAAAAACGGCACGGATTTCGAGGTGCGGCGAACCTCGGGCGACGCGCGGCTCCGGCGGATCGGCGGCGGCGCTGCGCTGGGGCTGGGCGCGGCTAGGGTTAGGGTTCGGGCGGCGGCTGCTGGTGGGCTGGCTCGGGCCCGAGGCGCGGCTTACAAAGCCCCTCGGCCGGCAGAGTTCTGGCCGGTTACGGCCCGTAGTCGGTTGCGTTTTTTTTCGCTCGGAAGAAAAAAAATAAAAAGAAATACTAAACGGACTCCAAAAATTCCGAAATAAATTTTCCCGGGCTTCTAAAATCAAGTCCGACAAAGTAAACATTTATTTGGGCCCTAAATGCAATTTTGAAAAACGCGCATTTTTCCTAATTCAAATAAAAACAACAAAAAAAACTCCGAAATAAAACTATTTGATTTTTTTATTAAATCCTCAATATTTCTATATTTTGGGAAAGTCATTTTATTCCCTCTCTCATATTTTTGTAATAGAAATAATTGATGATAAAATAAATAAAATCAAATGATCCTATTCTCAAAATTTGAGAAAAACTCAAATATGAAAATAACGAAATCCCCAACTCTCTCCGTGGGTCCTTGAGTTGCTTAGATTTTTCTAGGATCAAAACCCAAAGCAAATAAAATATGATATGCATGATGATCTAATGTATAACATTCCAAATTGAAAATTTGGGATGTTACAGATCTTGATGGCACTTTCATTGTCACACCAAAGAGGCACTTTGTCACAAGTGACACCGTAATCCTTCAAAGTTTGCCTCATCCATAAGAGTTGTGCACAACAACTACCGGCCGCCACATACTCCGCTTCGGTGGACGAGAGAGACACACAACTTTGCTTTTTGGAAGATCAACTTACCAAAGAGCAACCAAGGAATTGGCATCCTCAGGAAGTGGACTTCCTGTCCACTTTGTCTCCCGCCCAATCGGAATCCGAGTAGCCTACAAGCTTGAAGTTTGATCCTCTTGGGTACCATAAGCCAAAGTTTGGGGTATGAGCCAAATATCGAAAGATTCGTTTGACAGCCACATAGTGACTTTCCTTAGGTGTGGCTTGAAATCGTGCACAAATTCCCACACTCAACATGATGTCCGGTCTAGATGCACAAAGGTAAAGCAAGGATCCAATCATGGAACGATATACCTTTTGATCCACCACTTTACCATTGGGATCTAAGTCAAGTTGGCACTTGGTGGGCATTGGAGTGGAAGCCGGCTTGACGTCACTTAGCTTGAATCTCTTGAGCATGTCTTGAGTGTATTTGGATTGATTGATGAAGGTCCCTTCTCTTCTTTGCTTCACTTCAAACCCTAGAAAGAACTTCAACTCTCCCATGGAGGACATCTCGAACTTGGAAGTCATGAGAGCGGCAAATTCCTCATTGAAAACTTTGTTAGGAGAACCAAAGATAATATCATCAACATATAATTGGCACACAAACAACTCCCCTTTGACCTTCTTAGTAAAAAGAGTGGGGTCGATTAGCCCAACTTCAAAACCACGGTCTTGTAACAACTCGGTAAGGTGGTCATACCACGCACGTGGGGCTTGTTTAAGGCCATAGAGTGCCTTATCGAGTTGATACACATGATCGGGAAAGTAGGGATCCTCGAACCCGGGGGGTTTCTTGACGTAAACCAATTCATTAATAGGACCATTAAGAAAAGCACTCTTCACATCCATTTGCTGTAACTTAAAGTTATGATGAGAAGCATATGCAATCAACATGCGAATGGATTCAAGACGAGCAACGGGAGCAAAGGTTTCACCGTAGTCAATACCCTCGACTTGGGAGTAGCCTTGTGCTACCAAACGAGCCTTGTTGCGAATGATAATCCCATGGGCATCTTGCTTGTTCTTAAATATCCACTTGGTTCCTATGACATTGTGATTCCCGATTGGTCTTGGCACCAATCTCCACACTTTGTTGCGCTCGAAGTTGTTGAGTTCTTCATGCATGGCGTTGAGCCAATCCGAATCTTCTAGCGCCTCATAGACCTTGTGGGGTTCCACACAAGAGACAAACGTGTGATGCTCACAATAATTTGCTAATTGTCTACGAGTGCTTACCCCCTTTCTTAAGCTTCCAAGCACATTCGTCATGAGATGATCCTTGGTGGAGATCTTGGAAGCAACCTTGGCGGCACGACGCTCTAATTCCTCCTCGGTGGTGAGTTGAGGAGCGGTTACTTGATCATCTTGAGCGCCGTCATGAACTTGTTCTTGATCTTGAACTTGCTCGGGGGAGAGAACTTGACCTTGGGCATCACTTGGTGTGTCCACACCGTCTTGAGTATGATCTTGCCCTTGGTCTTGTTCATGAGGTTGAGGGCCTTCACTTTGTTCTTCGGAAGTGTGTGGGCCTTGGGTTGGTGATGGCTCCACTTGAGTGGATCATTGTCCTTCTCCTTCAGCCACAAGGGGTTCCTCAATGGGTAGGATAAAACCAACACCCATTCTTCTTATGGCTTGAGGAGGAATTTCATCACCTACATCACAAGTGCCACTTTGCTCCACTTGGGAGCCGTTATTCTCATCAAACTCCATGTTACACGTCTCCTCAATAAGTCCTGTGGATTTATTGAGGACACGGTAAGCATGAGAGTTTGTAGCATAACCAACAAATATGCCCTCATAAGCTCTAGCCTCAAATTTAGACAACCGAACACCTTTCTTGAGAATGAAACACTTACACCCGAATACCTGGAAGTACTTGAGGTTGGGCTTGTTACCGGTGAGTATCTCATATGGAGTCTTGTTCAAGCCCTTGCGGAGGTAGAGCCGATTGGATGCATGACATGCGGTGTTGATGGCTTCGACCCAAAAGTTGTACGGAGACTTGAACTCCGCCATCATGGTCCTTGCCGCATCCATCAACGTCCGGTTCTTCCTCTCCGCAACACCGTTTTGTTGAGGGGTGTAGGGTGAGGAATATTGATGTTTGATTCCCTCATCACTAAGAAACTCATCCAAGGTGTAGTTCTTGAACTCGGTGCCATTGTCACTTCTTATTGTCAAGATCTTTGCATTGTGTTGACGTTGAGCTTCATTTGCAAAGTCAATGACGGTTTGTTGGGTCTCGCTCTTCCTCTTGAAGAAATACACCCACGTGTACCTTGAGTAGTCATCCACAATCACCAAGCAATACTTCCTACCTCCAAGACTATCGAAGGATGGAGGCACAAAGAGATCCATGTGAAGGAGCTCCAAAGGCCTCTTTGAATAAATGATAGTCGTGGGAGGGTGAGCCTTCTCATGTAGCTTTCCTTCGATACAGGCACTGCAAGCATGATCTTTAGCAAAACTAACATTCGTTAGTCCACGGACATGGTCCCCCTTGAGGAGACTTTGCAAAGATCTCATATTGACATGGGCTAAACTGCGATGCCAAAGCCATCCCACATCAACTTTAGCCATTAGGCATGTTGCGGTCTTAGTGGGTCGCTCCGAAAAGTTAATCACATAGAGGCCGTTCTCGACATGCCCAACAAAAGCTACTTTAAGAGTCTTGCTCCACAAGAGGGCCACGGTATCGATATCAAAGAAAGTGGCAAAGCCCATGATAGCAAGTTGACAAACGAAAAGTAAATTGTATGCAAGGGACTCAACAAGCATGACCTTCTCGATCGTGAGATCATGAGAGATGACCACTTTGCCAAGTCCCAATACCTTAGAAGATGAGGCGTCACCCCACTCGACATTGGTGGGCATAGATGGAACTTTGTGCACGTCCACCACCAAGTCCTTGCTTCCGGTCATATGATTTGTAGCTCCGCTATCGAGCAACCATGATCCACCACCGGAAGCAAACACCTACAAGAGATCAATGCTTGGTTTTAGGTACCCATTTTGTAATGGGTCCTTTGATGTTAGTAACAAGGGTCTTAGGAACCCAAATAGACCATTCAATGTACTCATGAAGAGAACCAACAAATTTGGCATAAACATGCCCATCACTAGCACGACATAACACATAAGAAGGGTTAAAATCGCCGGCTTTGTTGAGAGGGGTGACATTGCCCTTCTTGACATTTTTCTTCTTCTTCTCCTTGGGGCACTCTCTCCCTCCCTCACAAAAGTTTGCATGAGGGGAGGAGGTCGTTTGGTCTTGTCATTCCTCTTCTTGTTCTTGGAGTCGGGCACGTACCCAACCCCTTCCTTGGCCACACCTCCCTTTTGGTTGATCAAGAGATCTTTGAGGTTCTTCTTGCCTTGTATGCAAGTCGCAAGACCTCTCTCAAGTTGCTCCTTCAACTTAGCATTTTCCTCAACAAGATGTATATGCTCACAACACGGGTTAGTAGCATTTGCATTATCAATTAGAACCATATGAGGAAAAGTTGCTTTCTCCTTAGTTAGCTTCACTTGGAGTTGATCATGAGACTCCTTGAGACTAGCGTGAATACCCTTCAAGGCCTTATGGGCCTTGTCAAGTATATCAAACTCCTCTTTGAGTCTAGCAAGATCAACCCCGAGTTTGGCCTTCTCGGAATTTAGCAGACGAGAAACAATGAGGACATGATCATAATCTTTCTTTAACTTAGCATGATCAACGTTTTGTGACTCCTCAAGAGCCAAACGAAGACCACGCTCTTCCTCAAGAGCATTGGAAAGATCCGAAATCTCATCGGCATAGTCATGACTATGCCCTTCCATCTTAGAGATGGTGTCTTCGTGAGCCTCGATCATGTCATTGGCTTCACCAAGTTGTTCCAAGAGAGCAACAAAGTGCTTCTTGGATTTTCCCTTGAGTTTGCCCATAAAGGCCTCAAACTCGTTAGCCTCCACATTAGCTCCCTCAAGTTCATTAATGCTATCCGTCAGGGAAGGATGATTAATGATGGTAGTTTTGATGTTAGAGATTACCTTGTTGGTGGCTTTAGCCATGAGGCACTTGGCGGTGATGCTCTCGTTGGGTGAGTCGAAGAGAGACACCCGAGACGTTGTTGCAATGGCAACGGAGGCCATGGCAACCGACTCACCATCTTCATCATCGTCATCATCCTCATTGTACTCTTCTTGCACAACCAAAGCCTTGGGAGGAGTCTTCTTGGTGAAGTTGTTCTTGTTGGGGAACGACTTGGCCTTGTCCTTTCGGATGAGCTTGCCACCATTGTCTTCCCTCTTCTCATACGGGCATTCCGCAACGAAATGACTCACGTTGCCGCAATTGTAGCAAGTCCTTACACGTTGCTTGCCCCTTGTGCCACTCGAGTTGTTTTTGCTAAAGTTTGGCCTCGAGTTTTTCTTGCTCCAAAATTGCCTTGAAGCAAGTGCCATGTGTTCATGATATGCATACTTCGTATCTTCGGGGTTGCTCTCCTCTTCTTCCTCTTCTTCTTCTTCACGGTGAGCTTGGCCTTCAATGCAAGGTTAGGCTTCTTTGCCCGTTGAGAACGGAGCACCGCATTGTCGGCGGTCTTGTCCAAAATGTTCATGGCCACAAACTCATCCAACACTTCGCTTGAGGTCAAAGTGTGGAAGTCCGGTCTTTGACGAATGACGGAGGACATGGCCTTGTGATAGGGCATCATTGCCTTGAGGAATTTGCGCTTGATCCAATTGTCATCCGTGTCCTTGCTCCCGTGATCTCGTAGTGAGACCGCGAGTTTGGTTACTCTCCGATAGAGCTCACGAGGTTCTTCATCTTCCTTCATTGCAAACTCATCGGCCTCATCTTGTACCACTTCATAGTTGGAGCGTTGAATGCTTGCGCTTCCCCGGTAGAGAGACACGACACAATGCCATGCATCTTTGGCCAAGGCGAAGGGACGAAGATGAGGTAGGTCTTCGGGTGGAATTGCATCTTGAATGATGAAGAGAGCATTCTCATTGAATTGATTGTCCGCGGCTTCTCGAGGAGTGAAGTTGCTTGGATCATGTGGATAGAAACCTTCTTCAATGATTCTCCAAAGGTTAGTGTTCACATGATTTAAATGACGTTTAAAGCGGTAAACCCAAGAATCAAAATCCTCATTTTTCACAATCTTAGGGGGAGGACCGGCATGATTCAAATGAGTGGAAGGAACCGGTCCACCATAAACAAGTGGTGGTTCCACATGGGCAAAGATGCGGTGCCATTCTTACCACTAGAAGAAGGAGCCTTTTCACTACTAGCTTCCCCCTTGTCGGGGATAGCATCCATCACCTTGTTGCGGGATCACCCACTTTCAACGGTGCGGTGGATAGTTTAAGCCCCTCAAGAAATTTAGTAAACATGCTTTCAACTTCGGTCGTCATGGAGGTTTTCAATGTCTCCAAGGCCACATTGAACTCCTCACGAGAGACCGAAGTTCCCCCATCTCCCGTAGACGAGATCGGATTCACACCGGAGTGTTCCTCCACACCATCTACGGTATCAACCATACTCTTTGGACGATAAAGTCCTTAATAAAGAGACGAGGCTCTGATACCAAATTGAAAGGATCGATATGGTTGACTAGAGGGGGGGGGTGAATAGGCAACTAACAATTTTTAGCTTTTCTTTAACAACTTAAACTTTGCATCAAAGTAGGTTGTCTAGATATGCAACTAGGTGAGCAACCTATATGATGCAACAAGGATAGGAACACAAGCAAGCAAGAGATATGAAACAAATAAGCTTGCTCAAATAAAGGCACGAGATAACCAAGAGTGGAGACGGTGGAGACGAGGATGTGTTGCCGAAGTTCCTTCCCTTTGAGAGGAAGTACGTCTCCGTTGGAGCGGTGTGGAGGCACAATGCTCCCCAAGAAGCCACTAGGGCCACCGTATTCTCCTCACGCCCTCACACAATGCGAGGTGCCATGATTCCACTATTGGTGCCCTTGAAGGCGGCGACCGAACCTTTACAAACAAGGTTGCGGCTCTCTCCACAACTTAATTGGAGGCTCCCAACAAAACCACGAAGCTTCACCACAATGGAATATGGCTCCGAGGTGACCTCAACCGTCTAGGGTGCTCAAACACCCAAGAGTAACAAAATCCACACAAGAAAGTATGGGGGAAGCAAATATCCTTTGGTGGAAGTGTAGATCTAGGTCTCCTCCTTCAATCCCTAGCAAATCAACAAGTTTGAGTGGCTAGAGAGAGAGATCGGGCAAGAGAGCTTGAAGTGCATTAATGGTGGAGTGAGAGAGGTCAAAGGTGGGAGTGGTAGGTGGGAGAAGCTCCCTTATATAGCAACCCTAAATTCCAGCCGTTACTGCGTTTTTTGCACTGCAGCGGTACAACCGGTCCTCGTCCCGGTACAACCGGGACTCATGGTGTATCTGCAGAACCCTACCAAGCGGTACAACCAGACCTGCAGGCGGTAGTACCGGCTAAGAAAAATAACCGGACTAACCGCCTAGCCACCGCACAACCACCGCATCAAAACAGGAGCTTGACCGGTACTTGGGCGGTGCCTGGCCGGAACAACCGCATGGCCTTGAGCTCTTGGGCGGCTAAGTTCTGAGCGGAAGAACCGCTCGGACCACCGGTGGTACCGGTCATCGAGGAACGACCGGACCAACCGGACCACTACCGCCCAAGAACCGCATCAAACTAGAAGCGCGAGCGGTACTTGAGCGGTGCATGGCCGGAACCACTGTCCTAGCTTTTGCAGAGCATGGTGGCGATACCACCGCCCGGAGGCAGCGGTACAACCGCTCGAGCAAAGCTGATGAGCGACAAGACCCAGTGGTACAACCGCTCCAGAGAGCGGTACAACCGCTGGGCAGAAACAGTGAGCAGGAATAGATAAGGGAAGAGATAAGGAAAACTCTCTCTCTCACACCTGAGAAAGACAAAGGAGGGGTGATGAAGGTGTACGTGAAAAGATTCCCCCAGTTCTTTCTAATGAGGATTCCCTCTTGATAGTACGGGTTCCCTACGACCAAAGAAATAAAAAGCATAGGGGACACCGTCTTCGATCTTTTCCTACAAGAGAGAATAGCAATCCGATGTAGGCTTAAGCATCGAGAACCTGAAACATATAGCGCACGATTAGACCACAAAGGGTTGTCATCATCATCCAAAACATAAAGAGGGAAATGCCCTTTCAGCCAACCCGAGATATATTGCCATGCAACTTTCCACCGTTCCCTTTATTATGACACACATCATCATTGTCATATTGCTTTGCATGATCATGTAGTTGACATCGTATTTGTGGCAAAGCCACTGATGATAATTCTTTCATACATGTGACTCTTGATTCATTCACATCCCGGTACATCGCGGGAGGCATTCATATAGATTCATATTTTGTCCTAAGTATTATTTGTAATTCTTGAGTTGTAAAGTAAATAAAAGTGTGATGACCTGCATTATTAGAGCATTGTCCCATGTGAGGAAAAAAGAGGAAAGGCTAAATAAAAAAAGAGAAGGCCTAAAAAATGAGAGAAAAAGATAGAAAGGGAAATGCTACTATCCTTTACCACACTTGTGCTTCAAAGTAGCACCATGATCTTCATGATAGAGAGTCTCCTATGTTGTCACTTTCATATACTAGTGGGAATTTTTCATTATAGAACTTGGCTTGTATATTCCAACGATGGTCTTCCTCTAATTACCCTAGGTCTTCATGAGCAAGCAAGTTGGATGCACACCCACTTAGTTTCTTTTTGAGCTTTCATAAACTTATAGCTCTAGTGCATCCGTTGCATGGCAATCCCTACTCACTCACATTGATATCTATTGATGGGCATCTCCATAGCCCATTGATGCGCCAAGTTGATGTGAGACTATCTCCTTCCTTTTGTCTTCTCCACAATCACCGTCTATTCCACCTATAGTGCTATGTCCATGGCTCACGCTCATGTATTGCGTGAAAGTTGAAAAAGTTTGAGAACATCAAAAGTATGAAACAATTGCTTGGCTTGACATCGGGGTTGTGCATGATTTGAATATTTTCTGTGATGAAGATGGATCATAGCTAGACTATATGATTTTGCAGGGATAAGCTTTCTTTGGCCATGTTATTTTGAGAAGACACGATTGCTTTATTAGTATGCTTGAAATATTATTGTTTTTATGCCAATATTGAACTTTTGTTTTGAATCTTATGGATCTAAACATTCATGCCACAATAAATTACATGGATAAATATGTTAGGTAGCATTTCACATCAAAAATTCTGTTTTTATCATTTACCTACTCGAGGACGAGCATGAATTAAGCTTGGGGATGCTTGATATGTCTCCAATGTATCTATAATTTTTTTATTGTTCCATGCTATTATATTATCCATCTTGGATGTTTTATGTGCATTTATATGCTATTTTATATGACTTTTGGGATTAACCTAGCCCAATGCTAGTTTTTGTTTTTTCCTTGTTTTTGAGTTTCGTAGAAAAGGAATATCAAACGAAGTCCAACTGAGTTGAAAATTTACGGTGATTTTTTATGGACCAGAAGAAGCTCTCGAAGCAAAAGAGTTGGGCCAGAAGAGCCACGAGGCCTCCACAAGGGTGGAGGGCGCGCCCTACCCCCCGGGCGTGCCCTCCGTCCTTGTGGTTGACTCGTGGACCCCCTGACGTGAAACCGATGCCAAAAATTCCTATAAATACATAAACCCCCGAAAAGAGACCTAGATCGGGAGTTCCGCTGCCGCAAGCCTTTGTAGCCACCAAAAACCAGTCGGGCCCCTGTTCCGGCACCCTGCCGGAGGGGCGAATCATCACTGGTGGCCATCTTCATCATCCCGGCACTCTCCATGATGAGGAGGGAGTAGTTCACCCTCGGGGCTGAGGATATGTACCAGTAGCTATGTGTTTGATCTCTCTCTCTCTCTCTCTCTCTCGTGTTCTTGATTTGGCACGATCTTGATGTACCACGAGCTTTGTTATTATAGTTGGATCTTATGATGTTTCTTCCCATCTACCTTCTTGTAATGGATTGAGTTTTCCCTTTGAAGTTATCTTATCATATTGAGTCTTTAAGGATTTGAGAACACTTGATGTATGTCTTGCATGTGCTTATCTATGGTGACAATGGGATATTCACGTGATCTACTTGATGTATGTTTTGGTGATCAACTTGCGGGTTCTATGACCTTGTGAACTTATGCATAGGGGTTGGCACAAGTTTTCGTCTTGACTCTCCGGTAGAAACTTTGGGGCACTCTTTGAAGTTCTTTGTGTTGGTTTGAATAGATGAATCTGAGATTGTGTGATGCATATTGTATAATCAAACCTGCGGATACTTGTGGTGACATTGGAGTATCTAGGTGACATTAGGGTTTTGGTTGATGTGTGTCTTAAGGTGTTATTTTAGTACGAACTCTATGGTTATTTGTGACACTTATAGGAATAGCCCAATAGATCGATCAAAAAGAATAACTTTGAGGTGGTTTTGTACCCTACAATAATATCTTCGTTTGTTCTCCGCTATTAGTAACTTTGGAGTGACTCTTTGTTGCACGTTGAGGGATTGTTATATGATCTAATTATGTTATCATTGTTGAGAGAACTTGCACTAGTGAAAGTATGAACTCTAGGCCTTGTTTCGAAGCATTGCAATACCGTTTTTTCTCACTTTTGTTACTAGTTACTTTGCTGTTTTTATATTTTCAGATTACGAAAACCTATATCTACCATCCATATTGCACTTGTATCACCATCTCTTCGCCGAACTAGTGCACCTATACAACTTACCATTGTATTGGGTGTGTTGGGGACACAAGAGACTCTTTGTTATTTGGTTGCAGTGTTGTTTGAGAGAGACCATCTTCATCCTACTCCTCCCACGGATTGATAAACCTTAGGTCATCCACTTGAGGGAAATTTGCTACTATCCTACAAAACTCTGCGCTTGGAGGCCCAACACGAGTCTACAAGAAGAAGGTTGCATAGTAGAGATCATATAACAATTGCTATCATCATAATTTCCCAAGTTGGTGCCAAAAAAGATTTCCAAGATTATAAGAAGTATCATTATCTTCCCAATCATAATTATTACAACAAGCAATAGGCATAACAAAACCATCATCAATAGTGGTCTCAGACATTGTGCCATAAGACAAAGAAGCAATATCATCATCAAGTGCATCATCTTCCACATTTATTTTTGATTAATTTTCATGAGGCACAACAATAATAGGAGCGACATTATTTGGGAGAGATACCTTTTTACCTCTATTCTTTCTTCTTCACCACATCATGTGTGGGTTTAATTATATTTTTTCGAGCTTCTTATTGACGAGATTGGTTGAATAGGGAGCTCCTCCTCGTCACCTATTTCATCATGAGAGACAATAGGAGGGAAAGTGGAAATCTTTACCCTTTCATTAGTATTCCTTTTATATTCTATTGGTTTTTCCATCTTTCTATAGTTGGAAATATAAGCATTCTCATTGCAATTTACCATGCAAAACATATAGATATTTTTTAGATTAGTTTCAATGTCGTCTGTGAGAATGAATACTTCAAACCAACTATTTTTATGTGTCAATTCTTCACTCCCCCAAAATAGACAAAACTCATTATAAAGTTCAAGGATGATCAAATCATTACAATATTTTGCCATGATTCGATCATAAAAAGTTTGCATTGGAAATTAAGATGACCATCCTTATTGCAAAGTTCCCAAGTACTCCCTTCGTCCGGAAATACTTGTCGGAGAAATGCATAAAAATGGATGTATCAAGAACTAAAATATGTCTAGATACATCCATTCCTCCGACAAGTATTTTCGGACGGAGGGAGTAATATGACAAGAAGAACATAATTTTGAAGCAAATTCATCTATCACTTTGAGCTAAAAATTTGTTCTATCATGTTTATGCTTCTTACAAAATCTATCTTCCCTATAAGGCACTTCTTCACAAACTTAATGCACTCCGCAAAAATTGACATGCTTATAAGAAACATTTTTAACACGACTAGTGCAATCATCATTAGTATTTTGGATATTCATAGAATTCATACTAACAACATTGCAATCATGCTCATCATTTATGCCAAACATTTTATCGAATTCTTCTTCTGTCAATTGAGCACAATTTTACTTTCCATCATTTTCACGAAAGACATTATAAAGATGAACAATATGATGCAACCTCAATTCCATTTTTTGTAGTTTTCTTTTATAAACCAAACTAGTGATAAAACAATAAACTAAAAGATTCAATTGCAAGATCTAAAGATATACCTTCAAGCACTCACCTTCCAGGCGACGGCGCCAGAAAAGAGCTTGATGTCTACTACACAACTTGTTCTTGTAGACTCATGTTGGGCCTCCAAGCGCAGAGTTTTGTAGGATAGTAGCAAATTTCCCTCAAGTAGATGACCTAAGGTTTATCAATCTGTGGGAGGCATAGGATGATGATGGTCTCTCTCAAACAACCCCGGAACCAAATAATTAGAAGTCTCTTGTGTCCCCAACACACCAAATACAATGGTAATTTGTATAGGTGCACTAGTTCAGCGAAGAGATGGTGATACAAGCGCAATAATGATAGTAGGTATTGATTTTTGTAACAGGAACAATAAAAAACAGCAAGGTAGCAAGTAACTAAAGTGAGCACAAACGGTATTGCAATGCTTGAAAATGAGGCCTAGGGTCCATACTTTCACTAGTGCAATCTCTCAACAATGCTAATATAATTGGATCATATAACCATCCCTCAACATGCGATGAAGAATCACTCCATAGTTCCTATCTAGCGGAGAACATAAGAAGAAATTGTTTGTAGGGTACGAAACCACCTCAAAGCTATTATTTCCGATCAATCTATCCTAGAGTTCATACTAAAATAACACCAAGCTATTCTTTTCAATCAATCTAACTAAGAGTTTGTACTAAAATAACACCATATGATACACATCAACCAACTCTAATGTCACCTAGATACCCCAATGTCACCGCGAGTATCCGTGAGTTGATTATACGATATGCATCAAACAATTTTAGATTCATAATACTCAATCCAACAAAAATAACTCCAAAGAGTGCCCAAGATTTCTACCGGAGAACAAAGACAAGAACATGCATCAACCCTATGCATAGATTACCCCAATGTCACCTCGGGAATCTGCGAGTTGAGTGCCAAAACACATATCAAGTGAATCAATATGATACCCCATTGTCACCACGAGTATTAATAGCAAGATATACATCAAGTGCTCTCAAATCCATAAAAGTATTCAATCCGATAAAACAAAATCTCAAAGGAAAACTCAATTCACAACAAGATAGAGAGGGGAAAACACCATATGATCCAACTATATTAACAAAGCCCGTGATACATCAAGATCGTGACATCTCAAGAACACGAGAGAGAGAGAGATTAAACACATAGCTACTGGTACAAACCCTTAGCCTCGAGGGTGGACTACTCCCTCCTCATCATGGTGGCTGCCGGGATGATGAAGATGGTCACCTATGATGATTTCCCCCTCCGACATAGTTCCGGAACGGGGTCTAGATTGTTTTTTCGTGGCTACAGAGGCTTGCGGTGGTGGAACTTCTGATCTATCAACCCCCCTATGGTTTTTGGAATATTTCGGAATTTATAGGGCGAAGAGGCGGTGCAGGAGGTCTCTGTGGTGGGCCTAACCCACCTGGGCGTGGATGGGCCTCCTGGCACGCCTAGGTGTCTTGTGCTCACCACAGCCCTCCCCTCTGGTACTTCTTTGGCCCACCGGGTGCCTTCTGGTCTAGAAAAAATCTCCAAAAAGTTCCCCTGCATTTGGACTCCGTTTGGTATTGATATTTTGCGAAGTAAAAAATGAGCAAAAAACAACAACTGGCACTGGGCACTATGTCAATAGGTTAGTCCCAAAAATGTAACGACCCGAACCTGATAAGATTCGATGTCTCTGTGCTCACTGTGCTAGTCCCTGGATCAATTCTCTAGCACACACAGTACATATGAATATCAAATAACAAGTGCATCATTTACTATAACGTATGGTCCATAATTCATAAAGTATTACAATCTCATAGCACATAACTAACTTATTCAATAATCAGCGGAAAGGTAGCATAATAAACGATGAGTTCATCAATGCCCACTAGAGAACATGTTGAGTGAAGACTCGTGACCCTACTGTATCTCTCTGATCATTTGAAAATCCTGCAACATGATAAGTTGTAGCCACAAAGGGTCAATACATTTAATGTACTGGCAAATCACACAATATGATAGCAAACCTACATCTACATGCAAGGTATGACAAACAGAACACTCAAGTTGGTTTGGCATAAAACTAACTTCACCTACCTCCACTAACAAGTCAAAGTTTACACAAGCATAGTTGTCACACAACGAACTAGAGCACATCCAAATTACCCACACGGGAAACCCTCGGAATCAGAAGATGAAAATGAAAAAGATCTCCAAGAAGTCTCAAGCGCGCTTAGTCATGGCGCATTCTCTAGGGACAATAGAGCGCTCAGCCATCAACGCATTCACTTGATTTAAGCCCCGAAAACCTCAAGTGCGCTCAGCCATGGCGCATTCTCTAGGGACAATAGAGTGCTCATCCATTGACGCGTTCACCTGAGAAAAAGTCCCGAGCCTACAGCTAGAAACACTCACCACTTTCATGAAACACTCACACAAACCCACATCTACCATCACACAATACAATCAATACAAAAACACGAGATACATAGACCAAACCAAACATATTATCATAGCACAACAACCACACATGCATAGCAGAAATATAGGATGAGCATAATCAAAAGTGCAACTTGCCTTGAACGGTGTTGAAGTATTCTAACGCTTAATTCTGATCCGCTTCACACTCCGGACAATCTATATGATAACGAAGGCACCGATAAATAAACTGTACTCACATAATCCATGATAAAACCAACATCAAATAATTCAAATAAAAACTTAATTAACAGAAATACCAGTAGGTATATATTATCTACATGCTAGTAGGATCACAATGCAAAAAGAATCAACTGATTTGGATCAACGGTTTAAAAGATATGGCCTTTGGAAGTTTGAGTTCAAATTTAAACAAATTCAAATCTTAATAGTTCAAAAATGTGAAGTTTTTGTTCTACTAGATGCTCCTGGTCAATATGAGTATGTAGGAAAAAGAATCAGTGAAATTGGATTTACGGATCTGAAGTTATAGCTAAATGAAAATCGGGCTAAAATCTGAAAATATGTGCCATGGCAGCGTTTCTGGAACTGCTGCGGTTGCAGTGGCATGTGCCACGTGGCGCGATATGGATGGCCAGAGGCTGTTCTCTACGGTGGCTAAAGGGTGGACAGTCGGTTTATAACAAAACGTTTCAATGAAAAAAAACAATAGGGATTTAATCTGGGCGGTTGAACTTGAATCGGATGGCGGGAGATGTGCTCACCGGAGAAGAACAGAGGAAGGCTGTCGGACTTGGGCAAGATGAAGCACGGCGACTTGGACTTCACCGATGGAGACGTCTAAGGTGCTCGGGTGGACTCGAAGAGGATTGACTCGGACGCGGCGTGGCACGGCGCCCCAGGAGGTGCACTTCTCGAGATTAGGGACGGTCTGCAGAGGCGGTGCCGCTCGTCTGGAGCAATGGCGACGGTGTTCGTAGGAGTGAGGTCGAAGTGCTCGGTTGGGAGCTTCCCTGTGCGAGATAGATGGTTAGGGCGATAGAGGAGATCAACGCTACGGGATCGCAGCAACTCCTTGCGTCACGCCAGGATGTGCTAGATCGAGACAGAGGGGAATAACTTGGAGAGGAAGAAGAAGCACAGAGGAAGGCTTGGGATTAGAGACAAATAGTATTCAGTTTACAGATCGATGCCTTCCTCTCCTCGCACTAGCCTATAAGTAGATATCATTACAGGCCACATTGGGCCGGCCCATCAGGCCACTCACGCACACACTCGTGGGCACAGCCTAGGTCGTTACATGCCCCTCCCCTTAAGAACCAGGACGCCCTCATACTGTTCATCATCTTGCCGTTGTCGCTGGTGCCAGCAGTGATGCCCACTCCCAGGTTGCCATCGAGAGAGGAAGGCCGCGCCAAGCAATCTCGACTTGCGCCCGAGTGTGTCCGCCTACCTGCACCAAACGAGACTGTAATACCTGAGCCGGATTTAGCGATGTTGAGATCTGAAGGGCAGCAAGATCAGTGGTGCTGTCATTCTGCACTAGAGGTTGTGCCGGTTTCAGTAGCGAGACGTGGACCACTGGATGTATTTTGCTGGACGCTGGAAGGGCAAGCCGGTAAGCCACTTCGCCCACTTTTTCCAAAATCTAGTAAGGGCCAAAGTATTTGAATCCGAGCTTGTGGTTGGATCTTCGGACTACTGACTGTTGCACATAGGGCTGAAGTTTTAGCTATGCCCATTCCCCTACCGCAAACTGCCGATCTGATCGGTGTTTATCTTCTTGTGCCTTCATGCGTTGTTGAGCACGCAGTAGGTGCTCCCTGATCAGGCCCTACATCAGATTGCATTCAGCTAACCATCTTGACAGATCAGATGATAGCGAACTCTGAAGATTTGCAACGCCTAAGTGTCTGGGTTGATATCCATAGAGGACTTGAAATGGTGTTTTGCCCAACGCTGAGTGGTAGTTAGTATTGTACCAGTACTCTGCTTGCGGCAACCAAAAAGCCCATTTCTTTGGAGCGGAGTGTACCATGCACCGGAGAAATGTTTCCAAACACCGGTTGAGTTTCTCAGACTGACCATCAGTTTCTGGATGACTTGCAGAACTCATATTCATCTTTGTGTCAGTTAATTTGCACAACTCTTGCCACAAAGTGCTTGTGAAGATAGGATCTCGATCAGTGACTATCACCATAGGAAGGACGTGGAGGTTGTACACATTATCCAGGTAAAGTTGTGCTACTTGGAGAGCTGTGAATGGATGAGCCAGAGGGAGGAAATGAACATACTTGCTAGACTTGTCAATGACCACCAGAATAGTGTCAATTTTTTTTGCTCTTGGGCAGGCCTCCAATAAAATCCATAGTGACCAAGTTCCATGCTTCTTTAGGTACTGGCAGAGGGCTGAGCAAGCCAGGCTTCCTAATATGTTCAGCTTTAGCTTGTTGACACACAATGCACTCTTTGACATAGCTTTGAATATCTTGCTTCATGGCAGGCCAGGCAAACAGAGCTTTAATCCTTTGGTAAGTACCTTGGAACCCTGAGTGACCTCCCACTCCACTAGCATGTAACGATAACATAATTGCTCTATGAGCTTCAATATTATGACCTAACCACACTCTGTTCTTGTATCTAATGATACCTTGATGTAACACATATCCCTTGTCATTTGAGCCAGAGAGAGCTAGTTCTTGAAGCAATTGTTTGTCTTCCTCATGTTGCTGATATCATTCAGATACCACAGTCAACCACTTAGGTGTGCAGAAGGAATTTGTATGCAGTTCACTAAGTGAAGGTGATCTTGAGAGAGCATCAACTGCTGTATTTTCCTGTCCTTTTTTGTATAGTATATTATACCTCAGGCCCAGCAACTTCAATAGTGCTTTCTGTTGCATAGGACTACTGATTTTTTGATCTTGCAAGTGTGTCAGACTCCTATGGTCTGTTGCCAATGTAAATGGGGCATGCTACAGATAAGTTCTCCACTTATCCACAGCTAGTATGATAGCCAAACACTCTTTCTCATAAGTGGAGAGTGCTTGAGCCTTGGGGCCCAGTGCTTTGCTTAAATATGAAATAGGGTGTCCTTCTTGCATTAACACTGCCCAATTCCACTGTTGTTGGCATCAGTTTCAATCATGAAGGTTTTCTTGAAATCAGGCAGAGCCAGTACATGAGCTTGGGCTAAGGTAGTTTTCAGGCTCTGAAATGCAGCTTCTGTAGTAGGTGTCTAGGTGAACACTGCATACTTTTTGAGCAAATCAGAGAGGCTCCAGCTGATAATTCCATAGTGTTTAATGAATCTTCTGTAATATCCAGTAAGGCCTAAAACCCCCCTCACTTGCTTCACATTTGTTGGTACTGGCCAATCTCTAACGGCTAAGATTTTAGCAGGGTCAGTCTAAACTCCTGCTCCACTGATTACATGACCAAGGTATTCCAACTCCTGCTGGGCAAAAGAACACTTGCTCAGCTTGACATATAGTTGGTTTTCTTGCAGAATGGTGAAGACTTGTTCCAAGTGTTGTAGGTGCTCTTCCAAAGTTGCACTATATATAAGGATATCATCCATAAAAACTAGTACACATTTTCTAAGCAACAGTTCAAACAGTATATTCATGGCAGCTTGAAAGGTTGCAGGGGCATTGGTTAACCCAAATGGCATGACTTTGAATTCATACATGCCATGATGAGTTTTGAAGGTAGTTTTGTGTTCTTCTCCATCAACCAATCTGATCTGATGATAGCCAGCTCTCAAATCCAACTTTGTGAAGTATTTTGCTCCGCTAATTCGTCCAGCAGTTCCTCCATGACAGGCATGGGATATTTATCTTGCACTGTAACTGAGTTGAGCATTCTATAATCTACACAGAATCTCCAGGTGCCATCTTTCTTTCTGACCAGCAACACATGTGAAGCAAAGGAACTGGTGCTATGCTGTATAACTCCCTGATTGAGCATGGTGGTCACTTGTGTTTCTATTTCCTACTTTTGCATGGGATTATACCTGTATGGTTTAACATTCACATGTTTTGCTCCCGGTAACAGAGGTATCTTATGGTCAAACTCCCTGTGGGGAGGAAGGGAGTCAGGAGTAGTTAACAGTTGTTGATGCTTGTCAATAAGTGGCTGAACTTCAGGTGGAATGCAAGTTTCTGTCATAGGTCTCTCTGCCATATGACAGAGGTGGATTTCTTGCTCAATTGCTCTAGGGTTGAGGAGGCCTTGTAAGTGTTTCCCAGAAATAGCTGTGCAAGAGTTGAGTTTATCCTTAACTCCTCTGAGTGTGATTCTTGCTCCTTGGTACTTAAACCTCATGGCCTTCTTTCTCCAGTCAACCCACATAGGGCTCATTGTTTCTAGCCACTGGATTCCTAATATGATATCATAAGTGCCTAAGGGAAGCACTTTGAACTGAGTATTGAAGGTGTTTCCCTGGCAAAACCACTGTAGGTTTGGCACTTGTGTATTACAGGGCAGAGTGCCTCCATTTGCCACAGTTATAGTTGCTGCAGGGATTTCTTCACTTATGCACTTGAGTTCTTTTGCCAAATCAGCTCGAATGAAGTTGGTAGAACTGCCTGAATCCACCAATATTAAGAGCTGACGTTTTCCCACCATGCCTTGCAACTTAATACTCTCTTTAGAAGATGTGCCTGTGGCTGCTTGTACTGACAGTTTCATACAATCGTCACTGTCCTTGTCAGAAGGTGGAGAGACCACTTGTTCACTGTCAGACTCACTAGAAACTTATTCAGATGCTTGCAATGCATCCCACAATTCTCCCATCACATGTAATTGCACCGTGCTGGGGCATTTGTGTCCCGGGCCATATTTTCCCCCACACTTAAAACATTCTCCTCTCGCCTGACGCTGAGCTCTGAGTGTGTCAACTTTGTCCGGCACATTCGCTTGCTCTTCTAATCGCTTTTCAGATGGTGAGGCGCCCATTATACCCTGATGCACATATGGTTTGGAGCTGAACCGTGGCTCCCATTTCTTGTTGGGCTTAGTTTTGTCTTCGACCAGGAGTGCCTCTTGTGTTTGGGCCAGTGAGTAAGCCAAATCCACAGTGCTTGGCTGCTGCAACTTCACAGGTGCTTTGATTGCTGGCTTAAGACCTTGAACAAAGCGGTTAATGAAGAACGTCTCGTCATACGACTGATTGTAAACAAGCATCTTGTGCATGTGCTCCTCGAAGAGCTGGGCATACTCATCCACTGTGTTAGTTTGCTTCAGTGCAAACAATACATCAATATCTCTGGTGTATTTGTTTATGTTGAATTTGGTGAACACTGCAACACACAAGGCCGCCCAACTGTCGATTGTGTGCATGGCTTCGTAAGTTTGAAGCCAACGAGCTGCATTACCTGCAAAATGCATTGTTGCGAAATCGACCCATAATTCCTGCTGCACATTGTACATCCGGAAGTACTTTTCACACTGCTGTTTCCACCACTTGGGATCCTCCCCATCGAACTTGGGAAATTCAGACCGAGGAATGCGTGGTCTGTATCTATTGTGGTGTGACCGGTGCCCGTGGTCGGTGTAGTGATCTGGTTCCTCCTAATCATCCGAGAAGTACTCACTGGCAGCGGGTCTGGTCTGAGAGAGCTCACCACCGTGTGGTTGGGGACGATGCAGATGCCCCCCCGCAGATCTGTCGCTGGCAGCGCGTGCAGGCTGCTCTGTCCATCCATGCGTAGCGGCCCGGAGCGTTGTGGTTGTGGTGGTGGTGGTGGATGCATAGAGCCCGTTGCTGGTGCTCTCTCCAGCTGGTCCACCCAATGCACCACTCCGTCCAGAGCATGCTTCATCTCCGCCATAGCTGCGTCGAGGGAGTTGTTGGCGATGAGGACGCGACTGAGGGTGGCCTCGGTGCGGCCCAACGAGGCCGTGGTCGTCTGTGCAAGCGCATCGAACGCTTTGGCGGACGAGGATGCGTACTTGTCGAGAGAGTCCTGGAGCTCGTTCACCCGCTTCGATGTGGGAGCCCCTGCATCTGAGACCGCCTTGCTCTGCTAGATCATGTCCTGCACGAATTTGTGCAGATCCGCCAGGGAGAGCTCCGCTGCCGCCATACACGCAGAGATCGTCGGCTTGTTGGAGCGCGCTGTTGGTGCCGATCGATCTGCTCAACCAGACGCATGTACACCGAAGTGTTTTGCGCGAGATCACCCGAGGGGATCCACATCTTTTGCCTAGAATTAGGAGCTGATCGATGGATTGATCGTAAGATCGCGAGAATTTGTTTGGATCAGAGGACGCGAATCGATATGGGCTCTGAGTACCAGATGCTACGGGATCGCAGCAACTCCTTGCATCACGCCAGGATGTGGTAGATCGAGACAGAGGGGAATAACTTGGAGAGGAAGAAGAAGCACATAGGAAGGCTTGGGATTAGAGACAAATATTATTCAGTTTACAGATCGATGCCTTCCTCTCCTCGCACTAGCCTATAAGTAGAAATCATTACAGGCCACATTGGGCCGGCCCATCAGGCCACTCACGCACACACTCGTGGGTACAGCCCAGGTCGTTACAATCGAGGCGAAAATAACAGGAGCAAGAAGAGGTGCTGGGACCCACTATACGCGAGGGAAATGACGACGACGGAGGACAGTAGCGGCGAAACTCCGGCGAGATTCGATCTTCTGGTATGGGCGAGATAGGGCACGGGAGCAGGAGATGTTGGCAAAAAATCGGACAAGCCGGACGTGGGGAGTATATATATGGAGGTGGGAGTGCAAAGGATCGATCGATTCGATCGATTCGATCTCGGTTTGCTTCGGTAGCTACAGAGACCAGGAAGAACAAGAACGGAGATGGGAGATGACAATTGGGCTAGGTCAGTCAGCGGCAGAGAGGTGAAAGAGAGAAAGAACAAATAGGAAAGGCTGCGGAGTGGGCTGCGGCTGTGCGGGCAAATGGGTCGGCCTGCTGACGTTGTGCTGCTCCCTTGCGCGCACCGGCGAGGGAATTGAGTTGGGCTGCGGTTGTCCAAGCCCATGCGAACAGCAATATCTGGCTAAAAACTTTACTGCACAACATAACTATTGGCTAAAACTAAAATAGAACATTACTTCCTAAAAATACCAGAACACACAGTAAAATACTAATACTAATATAAAATACCGTCAACATTTTTAAAACACAAATGCACTTTAATCAAATATATATCTTATGCAATCCAAGCATATAAAGGGCATTATATCAACTATAAAATAATTTTGAGTTTCTAAAATTCCCAAAATAGTTTCTATAAACTCCATATAATATCATTAACATTTTCCAAATATAATTTATAGGGGAGAAGTCATATTATCTCCGCTCCAAATATTTGCCTTGAGTTGGAGAACACTTTAAAAATTCAGAAAATTCAAACATGCATAGAAGTCATGATGAAAAATAATGATCCTATTAACACTCCAAACTGAAAACTTGGGATGTTACAAAAAAATGATATAAAGTTTCTATAAAATGATGGTGAAACATCCAAGAATGATAATATAACAACATGGAACAATAAAAAATTGTAGGTACATTGGAGACGTATCATGAGCTTTCTGTAGTCCCTGCATCGGATTGCAAACATGAGTAATCAATTAGTATCAAATACTTTTGACTTACAGAAACAAGATAAATAACATTAACTTTGTATAACTTTTATACCTTTACCGGAAGAACCATTCTTCTTATCCGCCAAATATTTCTTATAGATCCACTTCAAGTGACCCTTCTGTTTGCAGTAGAAACATTCAGTCTCCTTATAGGCTCCGCCCTTGTTCTTCTCCTGAGAGACGGTCTTACCGACACCGGTAGATTTCTTCTTGGGCTTGACCTTCTTGAAACTGGTAGTCTTGTTGACCATCAACACTTCTTTGTTCTTCTGTATCCCAGCTTCCACAGTTTTGAGCATAGCAAACAACTCATTTGCACTTTTCTTCATCCCGTTCATGTTGTAATTCATGATAAAAACATCGTAAGATGGGGGGAGTGAAGCAAGCACAATATCTGCAATGAGTGTTAGTGGAATTCCAAATTCTAGTGAAGCAAGTCTATCAACATATCCAGCAAGCTTGATGTAGGGTGGAACCCTATACGGCCGATCTTTCACGAAAGGAGCGGATCCCGCGAAGAACATGAGGGGGAAAACGAGGGGAAACATGAGAGAAACACTAAAACCAACAAGATATGGTCACACATATGCTAGATCCTCGAAACACAAAGAGATACAAGATCCAAATCCAACAAAGGACGATACATAGGGTAACCGGTTCTTCTCCGCGAGGAGGTCTTGAATCCAAGAGGATCTTCTCCGAAGAGGGGTCGCGGTCTCTCTCGTGGAGTAGATCCGTATGGATGAGCGAAGCTCTATCTCTCAAATGAGCTATCACAACGCTAACCCTCAAATGGTGGAGGTGGAGGGGTATTTATAGTCTAGAGGCACGAAGGGGTAAGTGAGGGGCGAGGGGGTACATGGGCCTCGGGCCCGATACACTGTGCACAGACAGGCTTCGGGCGTCCGACGGGTACCGGACGTCCGGTGGCTCGCGAGGGTCCGGTCGTCCGGTACTTGTCGGACGTCCGGCGTTTTGGCTCGGGATAGCCATCGTCAGATTTCTAGACGATGTCGGTCGTCTGGTGGCTGATGGTCGTCGGACGTCCGGCCTTGGTCGGTCATCCGGGCGCTGTAGGTTGCCTCAGCTAGAGTCGATCTAGCTGGTGGAGTCTCCAGGCGTCAGACGTCCGGAGATCGTCGGTCGTCCGGAGTTCGTCGGACGTCCGATGGTTGTTGCTTCATGGCAGCTCCTTCTCTTGCTCCTCGCTCTTTGTGTACTCGCCGTCTTGTCCATGGTCTCCCTCTTGGTTCCTGGTCATGCACAACACATATGTTTGAGGTAGTAGCCATGCCTCACATGTGGAAAGTGATGGTCCGGAGAGGAGCGAGTTCACCTTGCATCCAATGGCGTATAGTCGAGGTCTCATCGTATGTATCCTTTGGGTCATGGGGAGTGGTCGAAGTGGACATGGGGATGATCATAGGATGCTCCGCATCATCTCCCCCCCCCCTTTGGGAAAGATCCGACCTCGTATCATGATCCTCATCACCATGGAAACATTTGTCGTGGACGGACTTGTAATTGGACGTAGTTGAAGACATGGAGCAATCCAAGTACTCCAATGTGTCTCCGAAGTGATAGACATGCAAAAATAGCAAGCACAAGCGACACTTGGAAATACAAAGGTTAGCACACACAAAGTGTCCATCAAGTAAGTATGAGTCCGTTCGGCAAGATTGTTCATGACAAAGTGTATGAAGCTTATCAAGATGATATAGAATGATATGCAAAGCATTCATGGGAACAATAGGATTTGTAGTATGCACAAAGGTGTGGTGAATGTGATCAATGCAACCATTGTGCAAAATGATGTCATAATGGGATGGTTTATCAAAAGCATGAACATGGTAATGGGTGCTCAAAATGAGTATGTGATCATGCAATTGATGATGTGCAATATGATCATGATGTATGAATATGCCATCAAGGTAGATCACAACAAATTTGCTAAGAAAATGTACAAGCTCATATATCATGGATGACATGGGGATACAAGATGCAACAAGGCAATCATAATGTGAGTCAATCCATGCATAAGATGCAAATTTGTCATGTGTATGATATGTCCATCGAGCATGACATGTGTGAGCACAATCAACAAATATGGAGGTGTTGGTGTACCAATGCTCGATGTCATGGCATGAGTGGAGGTTTGAAGGTGCATCCAATAAGTCCGAGCGCTCCTCAACTTGAAATTCCATAGAGCCAATCTCCAATTTCGGTCCTCCATCCAATATGTGCAACATGTAGACAAAAAGAAGGAAACAACAATGAAAGAATGACCCATCCAATAAGCGTATGTGAGGATGGCTCAAAGGGAAGGAGGTCACCTTTAGGAGATTCTCGCAAATGTTGTTGTTGCACATCGTGTATGCCTTCGCATGACCAAGTTGTCGCATAATGGCATCGCCTTGTGAATTCTCCAAAATGAAAGAACATGACAAACACTTGGAAAAACAAATGAGGTTAGCGATGGTGCAAAACCTATCATTCGTGTGGTAAGATACCCAACAAGTGTATGCATCATGCTCATCATAAGAAATGACAAGGGAGCATTTCATAGTATGGAGGCATATGATGCGATAACAACCAAATACAATTGGCGCAATCAAGCAAGCATGCATCACAAGTAAAGTTCCAAGTCTCCAAGATCAATAAGCATAGATGCAACAATTGGAGGCAAGCGACAATGAACAAGATGTATCATGTGAGAGGCATGAACATATATGTCATCAACCCAAGAAAGCGAGTAAGAAAGGAACATGGGTGATGCAATAAAGCAAGCAATCAAGTGGTGTGAGCTAGTAGTGCGAAGATGCAACATACTAGAGGGAATCATGTCAAGCATCTCATGTGTGCAATTGGTGGTCATGAACAATGCAGAAAACATATCACAAGCATGAAGGCAAGATATGAGCAAAATATTATCAATGTATTTGCGAGAGGCCATATGTAAATAGCAATGGGACATCATGACTCTCCCAAAACAACAAGCAACAATAGCATGAGGCACATGATAAACATGGCAATAGTAACAAGGATCTCCACCAAGCATGCAAATACACATAGGAGTAGTAAAATTGCGAATCATGGGTAAGTGCAAGCAAGGGTCACAATTGCATGGCAAAGACATAGAAATACATTAACATGCAAAGTGAACATGGTACGATGGGCATAAATGAACAAGTAGTATATAGCCCATAGCCATGTGAGAACCAAGTAGAAGATTGCGCGTAGTCCTTGCGCAAAAGGAACGGTGGTAAGGATAGTCCACGGGATCCCAAATCATTGTTGCTCTCAAGAGCTCGTTTCATCAACTCTTGGATTGAGAGGTTGACGGGTATACGTGAGTACCTACACAAATCAAAGACAAAGGGAAAATTATGTGCGCGTGGTATATGTACACATCATCCATCATGATGCGCACGTGCTTGTGTTGGTTAGCACAAAATATCTAATGCTCAAATAAATGAGATGCGTGATATAGAAACATTTCATCCATCATGATAGGTTTGTTGTTATGTAAAGCATAATGGAGACTCAAATTGTGTAATGCATCATGAGAAATAAGTAGAGCATTGTTATTCATGGAATGCATATGGTGCAAGCAATTATGAGAATCATGCAAAGTATGGAATGCATCAAAATCTCCTAATATGTATGAGGAAACTATGGGGGTCTCCTCATGATCATTAGTAGAAACATCACATGGTGAATATTGACAACATCCAAAACAATGCATATTTGGAACATTGTGATCATGGCATGGCATGGCATGGTAGATGAATTACGCAAATCATGTAAAGGAAGCATGTCAATATCGTCACATGAGAAACAAAAGCCAATGACCATCATCTCGTCATCTATGCCATAAGTGCAAATGGGATTGATTTTAATGGGGCATGCATAGTTACTATGTTGAGATTGAAATGATGCAATGTGGGAGATCTCACTCATAGCATATGACAAGTTCAAAGGATTGTCAAACATGATGTGACCAATAGAATTTTGACAAGATATCTTATGGAGGATAGCATCACAACTAGGCAAATCAACATGCTCATCATCATATTCATCATAAATGGGTAAGTCATGACATGAATAATTCACACTAGCATGAAGCATGGGAATAGGTGGATCAACATCATGCAAGCAATCATTGGTGAGATAGTCCACTAGTGGGACAAGAGAAGCACCATCACCTATTTTACCTTTGGAGCATCGCTCATGTTTTGTAGGTGAGGTGTCGAAGACCAAGTCGTTGTCATCTTCATCTTGATGGAACCATGTGGGGGGTGCATCTTCTTCCACCATGGCCATCGTTGTCTCCATTGGAGGTATGGACTTGTCGAGGATAGGCGTGTCGTCATGTAGGAGACCTAGTACCAAAGAAGAAAACACACTCGGAGTAGAGGTTAAATCGTTAGAAATCATAGTGGCCTCACGTGCCGTGTCAACTACCTCACTCACTACATGTTGTGGCTCACTCACTTCCTCTTCGATGCACTCACTCATATGGTTGGTGGAGTCACTCAAATGGCTCTCAACCTCACATAGGATGTGTGGCATTCTCTCATGTGTGGGGCTAGTGGTGGTCACACCCATCCTCTCATAGGAAATGCACTCAATGTCATATATGGTGGAGTCACTCATCTCACTCATGGGGTGGTAGCTCTCCTCACATGGCAATTGGGTCATCTCATGATATGTGGGTGTCGGAGAGTTGTAGGTGCAAACGTCTCCATGATCAATCATGTCGTAGTCGTAGCCGTGGATGAAGGACGAAGATGGCAGATCATCACTCTCCTCTAGGACCAAAGATAAGGTCTCATGTGTGGTCTCATAGCTTGACTCAAAGTATGAGTCCAATATGGGTGTCGTCTTCATGTTGATGAAGAGTTTTGTGCTC
The DNA here is from genome assembly GCF_003073215.2 of Triticum urartu. Classification (NCBI taxonomy): domain Eukaryota; kingdom Viridiplantae; phylum Streptophyta; class Magnoliopsida; order Poales; family Poaceae; genus Triticum; species Triticum urartu. Next base: position 372,087,968 of record NC_053025.1, on the reverse strand, counting down.
GTCGCCGTGGTCGAAGGGGATGGCCCTTGCTCGACCTTCTTGTCGCCGTCTTGTTGTAGGAGGCCCATATGATGTGGCACCTCGTAGCTCGTCTCCATGAACGAAGGGAATGTCCCATGCTCGGCCATCTTCCTCAGGGGCCTTCCGAACATGGAAGTGTCGCCCTCGCTCGTAGGTGGTCGCCTTGTACTTGATGATGTCGATGTAGGCGAACTCACGGGAAGTAGGCGAAGATGCCGTACGTCCAAAGGCGAAGATGCCTTGATAGCACTTGGCAAAGATGCCGAAGTGGTTGTTATAGCCGTAGCTCCATCTTGGTGGTGCTTGTCTCGTGGTCTTCTCTTTTGCTCATGAAGATTGGACTTGGCGTGAAGTAGACCTTGTTGGGACTTGTGCATTTGTGCGTGTTGAACATCTTCATGATGATGGTGTCGTTGTCGTACTTGAGCTCGTAGATGTCATGCGTCGTCATCGTGCACATGATGCTTGGAGGTGACTTGCCCTTCATGACGATGTTGACGATGGTCGCTATGGAGATGTGGACGTGGACGACTTGCGCTTGCATCTTGTTTGCGCTCCGAAGACTTGTGACTTGAATGTCGCCGCCTTGAGGATGATGAAGGGGAAGAACAATTGATCAACAAGGTCCGAATCTCCTCCATCCTTGCATCTTGCTCCTCCTTTTGTGCGGAAAGCTTGTTGTCGATGTAGTCCCTTTACCTTGCTTCGGAGTGACGAATGTCGATGGAGAGGTTCTCAATGCGCTCTCGCAATCTTGAATTTGCTCCTTGCATTTGTCGTTGTAGATCAAAGATTGACGCTTTGGTGATGTAGTTGTTCACGCCGTCATTGTTGTGGAAGACCGGAGATGAAATGCCTTGCCTATCCATCACAATACTCGAGCAAATATGAGTGGAGAAAGGAGAAGAACTATACCAAATGTACCTTGACCGATGTTGAAGATGGATCAATGATCACTCAATGATGTAACAAGGAAATAGCACAATTGGTACCAATTCTTGTCGGTTTATCACACCTACACAAGTAAGGCTTATAGTGGAGCTCGGTGAGGATAGTGGCACAAAAATTTGATGCAAAATGATAACAAGAGTCAATAATGTTGAAAGAGATTCACAAATTTGCAAGTGAAGCAAGTAGACCAATAGCAATATGTGGCACACGGAAACACACACACGGATAGATAAATGGGGTCGTGCAACCAACGATGAGCACAAAATGTGGAATCCACGTAAAACGCTCGTGTTGCACAACTCAAGAGAGACGCTATCACCATTGCTCTATAGGCGGATACGACAATTGTGCACAACCTATAAGATGCAAAATGTATGAGCTTTCTATCCCAAGTATGCTATATGTATGATGTTCCGGTGGTATGATCCAAGATGATCGGATAAGACAATCTTATATGCAATGTGTTATGATGCTATGGCACTTGCTTACAAGCTTCTTTGCTCTTTCTCTTTTGCTTAAAATCTTATTATTTTTTTGTATGGCCAGTTTTGCACGATGCACAAACTTGAGGCATGTATATATGTGGGAACAAACTTGAGGCACAAGAGATGATATGATGATACCAATATGATATGGTATGTATGCAATGGAAGGTGTAGCTCGATGATCACTAATGTGCACAAGTAACATTGCTGGCCATACTCAAATGGCTAGTCTCGATAGGCAAGTGACGCAAAATGGGCTAGGGGTTATCAATGCAATGGCAAGGGAATATACAAATGGGGGATACCACGATACCAAGATGATATGGAGGTTACCGTCCTTGGCGATGATGAGTGGCGGTGTTCTTGATGTAGATACCAAGATGATGGAGAATCGTCCCTAAGTAGCCGAAACACCTTAGGAAACGGAAAAACCGCGAACTCAAAATCTCAAAAGACAAATGTCAAATGGTGGTAGTGGGATGTGGTGGTGGTGTTGCGGAAGCTCAATGGGATTGCGGAAATGCAATGATGGGTTATGCGAGTAGGCAATGCGGAAGTGGAGGGTTAGGTGGTGGACTATACACGGTGTCGGAGTTGGAAGCACGGTCCCTAAGTAGCCAAAACACCTTAGGAGACACAACTCACAACACAAACAAAATTGGGTTAAGTTGGGGTGGCGGAAGTGTATCGTGGGTAAGCCTATGCGGAAGTGGTGGCGGTGGTTGATGAAGAAGCAACCGTCCCTAAGTAGCCGAAACACCTTAGGAGACTCGAATCACTACTCAAGCAACCACATATGCGATGGGGAACAAAATTGGTTAGGTTGCGGAAGTCGGTGGTGGTGTAGCGGATGATGTGGTGGAAGCCCTAGGCAAAGATGCCAAAATTCACAAAATTTGATGGAGTCAAAAGATTTTGGTGGTTTTTTTGTGGGAAGGGGGATGTCAAGAGCTTCAAAACGAGCTAAAGAACACGAAAATCGGACTTCTGATGAATTAGTTATGGTCGAAACAAAATTTCAACGAAGTCAGTTTTTTCAGGTTACGGACGTCCGTAAAAGGACGGATGTCCGGGGGCCGGACGTCCGGGCGGGCTTGGAAATCTGTAAATTTGGCTCGGGTTAGGGGTTCCGGATGTCCGGAAAAGATCGGACATCCGGTGTTTCCTGGGGCTCCGGATGTCCGTAAAGTGTCGGTCGTCCGGTGGGTCGGGGTCAACGCGAGATGCGAGATCCGGGGCACGATTTTGGGCGGAATTTGGGGATTTTGGGGTCAAAACTGATGAGATTTCGTGGGTGAAAGATGGGGAAACTTGGGAAGATGCTAGATCTACTTGAAACCAAGCAAATTCATGGATCAAATCCAACAAAACTTCGTCAAACCAACAAATCTAAAAAAAATCGGGGCTATTTTTAGTGGGGATTTTCGAAATTGGGGAAGAACACAACAAAATTAGGCTAGAAAACAACGAGGGGAGGCTCCGAAATCGTAATCAACGTGGCTCATCATACCAAGATGATGTAGGGTGGAACCCTATGCGGCCGATCTTTCACGAAAGGAGCGGATCCCGCGAAGAACACGAGTGGGAAAACGAGGGGAAACATGAGAGAAACACTAAAACCAACAAGATATGGTCACACATATGCTAGATCCTCAAAACAAAAGAGATACAAGATCCGAATCAAACATAGGATGATACATAGGGTAACCGGTTCTTCTTCGTGAGCAGGTCTTGATGGTCTTCTATGCGAGGAGGTCTTGAATCCAAGAGGATCTTCTCCGAAGAGGGGCCGCGGTCTCTCTCGTTGAGTAGATCCGTATGGATGAGCGAAGCTCTATCTCTCAAATGAGCTATCACAACGCTAACCCTCAAATGGTGGAGGTGGAGAAGTATTTATAGTCTAGAGGCACGAAGGGGTAAGTGAGGGGCGAGGGGGTACATGGGCCTCGGGCCTGATACACTGTGCACAGACAGGCGTCGGACGTCCGACGGGTACCGGACGTCCGGTGGCTCACGAGGGTCCGGTCGTCCGGTACTTGTCGGACGTCCAACATTTTGGCTCGGGATAGCCATCGTCGGATTTCCGGATGATGTCAGTCGTCCGGTGGCTGATGGTCGTCAGACGTCCGGCCTTGGTCAGTCGTCCGAGCGCTATAGGTTGCCTTGGCTGGAGTTGATCTAGCTGGTGGAGTCTCCAGGCGTCGGACGTCCGGAGATCGTCGGTCGTCCGGAGTTCGTCGGACGTCTGATGGTTGTTGCTTCCTGGCAGCTCCTTCTCTTGCTCCTCGCTCTTGGTGTACTCGCTGTCTTGTCCATGGTCTCCCTCTTGGTTCCTGGTCATGCACAACACATATGTTTGAGGTAGTAGCCATGCCTCACATGTGGAAAGTGACGGCCCAGAGAGGAGCGAGTTCACCTTGCATCCAATGGAGTATAGTCGAGGTCTCATTGTATGTATCCTTGGGTCATGTGGAGTGGTCGAAGTGGACATGGGGATGATCATAGGATGCTCCGCATCGAAGCTTCACTATATGCTCACTCATTGAGGAATCCTGTTTCATCTTGAACTCAATGAGGGCCTTGGTTAATTCAAACCGTTGGTCCTTACCTGTTTCTTATACATAAATTCTAGTGACCCAATTATAAATTGAGTGGTAGATCGTTCAAAACGCTTCTGTAGTTCAGGATCCATGCGAGTTAACATGAGACACTGGATTGCCTCATAGTCATCACCACGAGCAGCATAAGCAGCAACTTCTTCTAGTGGTGCATCTTTTGAGGGAGCATCACCCAGGGGTTGATCTAGCACGTACTCCTTCTTTGCACTCCCGAGAACAAATCTCAGGTTCCGGATCCAATCCGCATAGTTTCCACCATTTGCAGCCAACTTTTCTTTCTCAAGTATAGGGGCTAAGTTGAACATATTGCGAGCCATTTAATCTAAAACGATAAACACACACATAATTTTAGACACAGTTCATAATTAATATTGCACTAGTTATTAAAACAATTTTATTTTTAAAGTGCACTCCCACTAAAATTAATATCTCTCATAATTAGTAGTGAGTGATACAAGATCCAAGTCTAGTTCTTAGCCATTGATGTGGACATCAATGATAACGAGAATTTTGACTAGTGGGAAAAATTTTGCCGATCATATCTCCATATGACTCTTGTTCGTCTTTTGATGCTTTGTGTTTCGAGCTAAAAACGATTCTGCTAGAACTTCAAGACAACCGAGTGCTATCTGCATCCATGGTCTAACCATCCCCGTCTTACACCTCACATTATGTTTGTACTCATGTGGACATGACGCACTTAGGAATACCGCATGTTATAGACGGTTGCAACAGTGGGATGAACACCTTTTAACTTGATATTTACCGTGAGAGATCACCCTAATAATTGACTGCTACACAATCAAAGGGTGCAAACAACAAAGGGATAAACATCTCAGGCAATTCATAATAGCGTGATATGGTATAGCCCTAGGTGCCGGGAGTTCTCCATGATTGTCTTCAATCTTAAGTTGAAGCGACGTGACAACCAATATTTCGTTGCCGTGGCACCCGTTTCAAAAACGTTGCCGTGGCGGCAATCTCAAAAAACGTTGTCGCGGTGGCCATTTCAGAAAATATTGCCGTGGCACAAAAATCTGAAAGTCCGTCGTGGCAGGAAATTATAGCTCCTCGTCCCGCGCCTAGTACACCTTCTCCTTGTCGGGGTCTCTTGATAACCCACAAGTAGGGGATCAATTATAGCTTTTTTGATAAATAAGAGTGTCGAACCCAACGAGGAGCTAAAGGTAGGATTTATATTCCCTTCAAGTACTGACCACTGATACAACTCCATGCACGCTTAACATTCGCTTTACCTAGAACAAGTATGAAACTATTTTGTAGGTGTGATGCTAGCTAGAACTACTTTGCAAGAATAAAACTAGGAGTACTTTGCAAGATAATAATAGTTAGTTGTTTAGTAGAAAGATTTCTATAACACAAGAGAAGTAATTTGTCCATAGGCAATCGATAACTGGACCGGTAATCATTGTTGCAATTTTATACGAGGGAGAGGCATGAGCTAACATACTTTCTGTACTTGGATCATATGCACTTATGATTGGAACTCTAGAAAGAATCCACAACTACTAAAGACCATTAAGATAAAACCCAACCATAGCATTAAGTAACAATTCATCTTTATTCCCATACGGAACAACCCCCTTACTCGGGTATAAGCTTCTGTCACTCTCGCCACCCACCATAAGCAAATCATGAACGTATTGCCACACCCTACAGTGGGAGTCCCTCACGCTTGCGCGACACGGAGGGCACCATAGGATAGCACCAAAAAAACATACAGCTCAAACCAATCACGATCATCAATCAACCCATAGGACAAAACGAATCTACTCAAACATCATAGGATGGCAACACATCATTGGATAATAATATGTAGCATTAAGAACCATGTTTAAGCAGAGATTACAGTGGGGAGAAGAGGTGTTACACTGCTGCATAGAGGGGGAGAGAGTTGGTGATGACAACGGCGAGGTTGTTAGTGTAGATCGCCGTCACGATGATTGCCCTGGTGGTGTTCCGGCGCCACCGGGAGAGAGGGGGAGAGAGCCCCCTACTTCTTCTTCTTCCTTGGCCTCCCCCTAGATGGGAGGAGAGTTTCCCCTCTGGTCCATGGCCGCCATGGCGGCGGAGGGGCAGGAGCCCCTTCGAGATTGGATCTCTCTCTTTGTTCTCTTCTGTTTTGCGTTCCAGTTTCCTGGCCGAAAACCGTTTCTTAAATATCCGGAGATCCGTAACTTCGATTGGGCTGAAATTTTAACACGATTTTTTTCTAGATATTATCTTTCTTGTGGCAAAAGAAGTGCAGCAACCGACCTATGAGGTGCTCACAAGCCACCAGGGCGCGACCACCTCCCTGGGCATGCCCTGGTGCTTTGTGGCCATCTCGTGCACCATCTTGCGTTGGTTCTTCGTCCCAAAAATCATATATATTCCAAAATAAATCTATGTATATTTATCGCGTTTGGGATTCGTTTGATATGGATATTCTATGAAACAAAAAATATGCAACAAAGAGGAACTGACACTAGGCACTGGATCAATATGTTAGTCCCAAAAATAATATAAAATGTTGCCAAAAATATATGAAATTTGTAGAATATTGGCATGAAACAATAAAAAAATTATAGATACAACAGAGACGTATCAACATCCCCAAGCTTAATTCCTGCTCGTCCTCGAGTAGGTAAATGATAAAAAGGATAATTTTTGATGTGGAATGCTACCTAGCATAATCTTGATCATATAATCTAATCATGGCATGAATATTAAGACAGGAGTGCTTCAAAGCAATAGTCTAGCTATAATTTGACATAAAGACATCAATACTCATGCATCCCAACAAACAATTATGTCTTTCAAAATATCAATGTTGAATAATGCTATCCCTACAAAATCATATAGCCCTGCCATGCCCCATCTTCTTAACACAAAGTATTTATCATGTACTACTCCGGTCTCGGCCAAGCAATTGGTTCATACTTTTTAACGCGCTTAAGTTTTTTCAACCCCCACGTTATACATGAGCGCAAGCCATGGATATAGCACTATGGGTGCAATAGAGTATGGTGGTAGAGATAATTTGGAGAAGACAAAAAGGGAGAAAGTCTCACATCGACGCGGCTAATCAACGGGCTATGGAGATGCCTATCAATTGATATCAATGCGAGGAGTAGGGATTGCCATGCAACGGATGCACTAAGAGGTATAAGTGTATGAATGCTCAAACTAAAAATTAAGTGGGTGTGCATCCAACTTTCTTGCTCGAAGACCTTGGGCATTTGAGGAAGCCCATCATCGGAATATACAAGCCAAGTTATATAATGAAAAATTCCCACTGGTATATGAAAGTGACAACATAGGAGACTCTCTATATGAAAAACATGGTGCTACTCTGAAGCACAAGTGTGGTAAAGGATAGTAGCATTGCCCCTTCTCTCTTTTTCTCTCATTTCATTTTTTTGTTTTTTGTTTTTTTCGTTGGGCTCTTTTTGGCCTTTTTTTATTTTCTCTTGAGTCTCATCCCGACTTATGAGGGAATCAAAGTCTCCATCATCCTTTCCTCATTGGGACATGCTCTAATAATGAATAATGATGATCATCACACTTCTATTTACTTATAACTCAAAAAAATTACAACTCGATCCTAGGACAAAGTATGACTCTATATGAATGCCTCTAGCAGTGTACCAGGATGTCCAATGATCTAGCATAGCAAAGATATCAAAAAACGGACAAGCCATGAAAATACCATGCTAGCTATCTTACGATCATGCAAAGCAATATGACAATGAATGCTCAAGTCATGTATATGATGATGATGGAAGTTGCATGGCAATATATCTCGGAATGGCTATGAAAATGCCATAATAGGTAGGTATGGTGGTTGTTTTGAGGAAGATATAAGGAGGCTTATGTGTGATAGAGTGTATCATATCACGGGGTTTGGATTCACCGGTGAAGTTTGCACCAACTCTCGAGGTGAGAAAAGGCAATGCACAATACCGTAGAGGCTAGCAAATTGTGGAATGGTAAGAGTGCATATAATCCATGGACTCACATTAGTCATAAAGAAATCACATACTTATTGTGAAAGTTTATTAGCCCTCGAAGCAAAGTACCACTATGCATGCCCCTAGGGGGGAGGTTGGTAGTAGTTAACCATCACGCACCCCCGACCTCCACGCAGAGGAAGACAATCAATAATAAATCATGCTCCAACTTCTTAGCATAACGAGAGACTATACGTGCATGCTTCGGGAATCACAAACCTTAACACCAATATTCTTACTAAGCATAATCATTCACTAGTACCTCCCACATATTACCATCTCTATATCGCAAAACTATTGCAAGGAATCAAACATATCATATTCGGTGATCTACAAGTTTTATGGAGGATTTTAAGACTAACCATGTGAATGACCAATTCATCTTGACTCTCTAAATAGATATAAGTGAAGCAAGAGAGTATAATTATTTCTACAAAAGACCATGCTCTAATAAATATAAGTGAAGCAAAAGAGCATTCTGCAAATAACTGTTTTCCATGTCAAGAGAAACATGCAACCCAAACTTCAAATGATATAAGTGAAGCACATGAAGCATTCTATAAAGCCATACTCAAAAGATATAAGTAAAGTGCAAAGAGCATTCTATAAATCAACCAAGGACTATCTCATACCAGCATGGTGCATTACTAAAAGAAAAATAAAAAGCACATGATGCCCCAAGAATTTACGCATATCATGTGAACAAAACAAAAATTGAAACATACCGATACTTGTTGAAGAAAGATGGGATGCCTTCTAGGGCATCCCCAAGCTTAGACGCTTGAGTCTCCTTGAATATTGACTTAGGTTGCCTTGGGCACCCCCAGGATTTAACTCTTTCCCCTCCTCCTCACATCGAGACCTCCTCGATCTTCGAACACTTCAGCCACACAAAACTTAACAAAACCTTCATGAGATCCGTTAGTATAATAATGCAAATCACTACTTTAAGTACCATTACAAACCCATTCATATTTTATTATTGCATTATACCTACTGTATTCTAACTTCACCATGGCCTATACCTCCCGATACAATCCATAGATTCATCAAAACAAGCAAACATCGCAACAAAAACAGAACAATATGTAGTAATTTGAACATTGACCATACTTTTGTAACTCCAAAAATGCTGAAACATTAGGACAAAATAAACAATTTGTGTAGAAGTACCGTGTAAAATTTTCAGAATTTTTGCATGTTCAGTAAAATAATGTAAATTCACGCACTACAACAAAAGTCTCTGTTTTTGCACCGCAATACCAAACAGGCAATTTAAACATCCTAAAGGTAAATCTTGGCACATTATTTTTAGAATACAATGGATTTGTACAAGTGGATAATTATTTATGTGAGAAACTTCCATGAAAAATTCTACATTGTTTCCATGAGCATGAACACAAGTGTTCAAGGTAGACCCTCACTTCTCCAATGCATAACCTTCCAATTGCTTCTCTTTTTGAAAAAGTTTTTAAGTTCCCCTCTATATATTTTTTTTGTTTTTAAAATTTATAAAAGCACACAACAGAAGTAAATGACTCTCTAAAACTTCTGGGTTGTCTCCCTGGCGACGCTTTCTTTAAAGCCATTAAGCTAGGCATAAAGTGCTCAAGTAATTGATGCACCTGGATCCCAAGGTATATCAAAGCCAATTTTAATTAACAATGTTTTGAAATTTAGTAGTGAGCACAAAGAAACATATATTATGCAATGACGAAGTCTAACTCTCTTCCTATGTGATGACCCACAAGTATAGGGGATCTATCGTAGTCCTTTCGATAAGTAAGAGTGTCGAACCCAACGAGGAGCAGAAGGAAATGATAAGAGGTTTCCAGCAAGGTATTCTCTGCAAGTACTGAAATAAGTGGTAACAGATAGTTTTGTGATAAGATAATTGTAACGAGCAACAAGTAACAAAAGTAAATAAGGTGCAGCAAGGTGGCCCAATCCTTTTTGTAGCAAAGGACAAGCCTGGACAAACTCTTATATGGTGTAAAGCGCTCCCAAGGACACATGGGAATATTGTCAAGCTAGTTTTCATCACGCTCATATGATTCGCGTTCGGTACTTTGATAATTTGGTATGTGGGTGGACCGGTGCTTGGGTGCTGCCCTTACTTGGCCAAACATCCCACTTATGATTAACCTCTATTGCAAGCATCCGCAAATACAAAAAAGTATTAAGGTAAACCTAACCATAGCATGAAACATATGGATCCAATCCAGCCCCTTACGAAGCAACGCATAAACTAGGGTTTAAGCTTCTGTCACTCTAGCAACCCATCATCTACTTATTACTTCCCAATGCCTTCCTCTAGGCCCAAACAATGGTGAAGTGTCATGTAGTCGACGTTCACATAACACCACTAGCGGAGAGACAATATACATCTCATCAAAATATCGAACGAATACCAAATTCACATGACTACTAATAGCAAGACTTCTCCCATGTCTTCAGGAACAAAAGTAACTACTCACAAAGCATAAAATGTTCATAATCAGAGGGGTATTAATGTGCATATAGGATCTAACATATGATCTTCCACCAATTAAACCAACTAGCATCAACTACAAGGAGTAATTAACACTACTAGCAACCTACTAGCACCAATCCCGGACTTGGAGACAAGAATTGGATACAAGAGATGAACTAGGGTTTTGAGATGAGATGGTGTTGATGGAGATTGCCCTCTCCCGATGAGAGGAGCATTGGTGATGACGATGGCGATGATTTCCCCCTTTGGGAGGGAAGTTTCCCTGGCAGAACAGCCCCGCCAGAACCCTAGATTGGCTCCGCCAAGGTTCCGCCTCGTGGCGGCGGAGTTTCGTCCGAGAAGATGGATTATGATTTTTTTCCCATCGAAAGAGTCCATATAGCAGAAGATGGTCACCGGAGGGCCACTAGGGGGCCCACGAGGTAGGGGGCGCGCCCCCCACCCTCGTGGGTAGGGTGTGGCCCCCCTGGTGAAGTTCTTGCACTCAATGTTTTTTTATATATTTGGAAAACATCATCCATGAAGTTTCAGGACTTTTGGAGCTGTGAAGAATAGGTCTCTAATGTTTTCTCCTTTTTCCATCCAGAATCCCAGCTGCCGGTATTCTCCCTCTTTGTGTAAACCTTGTAAAATAAGAGAGAATAGGCATAAGTATTGTGACATAATGTGTAATAACATCCCATAATGCAATAAATATTGATATAAAAGCATGATGCAAAATAGACGTATCAACTCCCCCAAGCTTAGACCTCGCTTGTCCTCAAGCGAAAAGCCGAAATCAAAAAATATGTCCACATGTTTAGAGATGAAGGTGTCGATAAAAATAAAGTACGGACATGAGGGCATCATGATCATTCTTAGAACAACAACTTATATAATTCTTGTCATATGACATCTTATGCTAGAGTAATAATTCAATCACAATATCAAGTATGAATCGTAAACTTCATTGAAAACTGACAAACTATAATCTCAGTCATTGAGGCAATTGCAATTTATCATAACATAGGAAAGAGTCAATGTATAAGAGCTTTTCAGCAAGTCCACATACTCAACTATCATATAATCTTTCACAATTGCCGACACTCACGCAATACTTATGGGTATGGAGTTTTAATCGGACACAGAGAAAGATAGGGGCTTATAGTTTTGTCTCCCAATGTTTTACCTCAAGGGTAATGTCAACAGTAATAGTTCATGAAAACTCACATCCAATTAGCCATATATACTAGGATCTTTCCAACATATTGTGCTTGCCAAAGGATAAAATGTAAAAAGGAAGGGTGAAGATCACCATGACTCTTATGCAAGGTAGGAGATAAAAGTAAAAGATAGGCCATTCGCAGAGGGAAGCAGAGGTTGTCATGCGCTTTTATGTTTGGATGCACAAAATCCTAATGTGAAAGAACATCACTTTATATTGCCACTTGTGATATGGACCTTTATTATGCAGTCTCTCACTTTTATTACTTCCATATCACACACTCGTATAAAGCTTATTTCCTCACCAATCAATCATACATATTTAGAGAGCAATTGTTATTGCTTGCACCGATGACAACTTACTTGATGGATCTTGCTCAATCCATAGGTAGATATGGTGGACTCTTATGGCAAGACTGGTTTAAGAGTATTTGGAAGCACAAGTAGTATCTCTGCTTGGTGCAATGAATTTGGCTAGCATGAGGGGGGAAGGCAAGCTCATCATGTTGGAAGATCCAAGACAATATAATTTATCTCAGATGTAAGAAAACATAACCCATTATGTTGTCTTCCTTGTCCAATGTCAACTCTTTAGCATGTCATATTTTAATGAGTGCTCACAATCATAAAAGATGTCCAAGATAGTATATTTATATGTGAAGACCTCTCTTTCTTTATTACTTCCTATTAATTGCAACGATGACCAAAACTATGTTTGTCAACCCTCAATAACTTTTATTCATCATACTCTTTCTATGTGTGCTCATTACTCTCCATAAGACTCACATGATCTCTTTGTTTCTTTTTATTTCTTTCTCTCTTCTTTTATTCACTTGGGATCATGGCAAAAATAATCAAGCCCTTGACTCAACACTAATCTTTATTATATAGCTCACGGACTCGATTACATAGAAGAATGATAAAGCAAAACTCACAACTAGATCATACTAAGAACTTTTATTCTACTAGATCAAGATATTACCAAAAGGATCGAACTAAGAAAAATGGTAAAGATAAAAGTGATGGTGATACGATACCGGGGCACTCCCCCAAGCTTGGTAGTTGCGAAGTGGAGTGCCCATACCAGATACTCAATTCTTCTTTGTTGGTGAAGAAGGTGGAGTTGTTGATGATGGATAGTCGCACATCAAGCGTAGGAGGTCTTCTAGCTTGCGGATAATGCCCTTGAGTGCGATGATATGCTCCTTCAACAAAATATTTTCACGTGTGAGATACTTATTTTGTATACGAGCCAACTCAATCATCTTGAAGGCTTCCATTTCTGTTGGGGTAAGAAGATTGTGATCCACTTGAAGGCTGTCCTCTGTTGCTGGAACTTGGTAATCCATGGCCTTCTTGATCCCTTCATCCTTGTTGATCTCCATAGGTTCTTCTCTCTTCAGCTCTATCTTCATTAGCCAAGCATTATTGCCCTCATGGTTGGAGGAGGAGGGAGACGATATAGTGCCTGGCCTTGACAAGCCTGACAGAAACAGCTCGAAACAAAAACAAGAGGATTTTGCGTGATACGGGAGTCAAAACCTCCGGGAGATTATATAATGAATTTTTACCGACCAAAATACGTGTCCTGTAAGAAAACAGAGTCCGGAGAGCACACGAGGTGCCCACGAGGTAGGGGGGCGCGCCCAGGGGGCTAGGGCGCGCCCTCCACCCTCGTGGGGCCCTCGTGTCCTTTCCGTACTGCTGCTTATTTTTCTATTTTTCTCAATATTCCAAAACGGAGAAATATTGCCTTAAAAACTGTTTTGGAGTCGGTTTACTTACCGTACCACATACCTATTCCTTTTCGGAGTCTGAAACGTTCCGGAAAGTCTCCCTTATGTATTCTTCCGGGGTTACGGTTTCAATAACATTAGTTTCAACATTTATGGGATTACCTGAGATATAGTGTTTGATTCTTTGGCCATTCACCACCTTCGGATTTCTGCCTTCGAAGTTGTTGATTTTTATGGCACCAGAACGGTAGACCTCTTCGATAACGTTAGGACCTTCCCATTTAGAGAGAAGTTTTCCTGGAAAAAATCTTAAACGAGAATTGTATAGCAATACATAATCACCTACATTAAACTCACGCTTTTGTATTCTTTTATCATGCCACCTTTTAACTTTTTCTTTAAACAACTTGGCATTTTCATAGGCTTGGGTTCTCCATTCATCAAGTGAGTTAATATCAAATAACCTCTTCTCACCAGCAAGTTTAAAATCATAATTTAGTTCTTTAATAGCCCAATAAGCCTTGTGTTCTAGTTCGAGAGGTAAGTGACATGCTTTTTCCATAAACCATTTTATACGGAGACATACCCATAGGGTTTTTATATGCAGTTCTATAGGCCCATAATGCATCATAAAGTTTCTTGGACCAATTCTTTCTGGACCTATTAACAGTCTTTTGCAAAATTAATTTGAGTTCTCTATTACTCAATTCTACTTGACCACTAGACCGAGGGTGATAAGGAGATGCAATTCTATGATTAACATCATATTTAGCAAGCATTTTACAGAAAGCACCATGAATAAAATGTGAACCACCATCAGTCATTAAATATCTAGGGACTCCAAACCTTGGAAAAATAACTTCTTTAAGCATTTTAATAGAAGTGTTATGATCAACACTACTAGTTGGAATAGCTTCTACCCACTTAGTAACGTAATCAACAACAACTAAAATATGTGTATAACCATTAGAGGAAGGAAAAGGTCCCATATAGTCAAAGCCCCAAACATCAAATGGTTCAATAACAAGTGAATAATTCATAGGCATTTATTGACGTCTACGAATATTACCAATTCTTTGACATTCATCACAAGATAAGACAAACTTACGGGCATCCTTGAAGAGAGTAGGCCAATAAAAACCAGATTGTAGTACCTTATGTGCAGTCCTATCTCCAGCATGGTGTCCTCCATAAGCTTCGAAGTGACATTTGCGTAGGATCTGTTCCTGTTCATGCTCAGGTACACAACGTCTAATAACACCATCTACTCCTTCTTTATAAAGATGTGGGTCATCCCAAAAGTAATGCCTCAAATCATAAAATAACTTTTTCTTTTGCTGGTATGTGAAACTGGGTGGTATGAACTCAGCAACAATATAATTAGCATAGTCAGCATACCATGGAGCAATATGAGAAGTATTTATGACATTTAATTGTTCATCAATAAAGCTATCATCAATAGGTAGTGGGTCATCAAGCACATTTTCTAACCTAGACAAGTTGTCTGCAACGGGGTTCTCAGCTCCTTTTCTAGCAACAATATGTAAATCAAATTCTTGTAGTAAGAGAACCCATCTAATAAGTCTAGGTTTAGCATCTTTCTTTTCCATAAGATATTTAATAGCAGCATGATCAGTGTGAATAGTTACTTTAGAATCAACAATATAGGTTCAAACTTATCACAAGCAAATACAACTGCTAAGAATTCTTTTTCAGTAGTAGCATAATTTCTTTGAGCATTTTCTAGAGTTTTACTAGCATATTGAATAATATTTAGTTTCTTATCTACTCTTTGTCCTAGAAAAACACCTATAGCATAATCACTAGCATCACACATAATTTCAAAGGGTAAATTCCAATCAGGTGGCTGAACAATAGGTGCAGAGATCAATGCTTTCTTAAGTATTTCAAATGCTTCTACACAATCATCATCAAAAACAAATGGTATATCTTTTTGTAATAAATTAGTCAGAGGCCGAGAAATTTTTGAGAAGTCCTTAATGATCCTCCTATAAAAACCGGCATGACCAAGGAAACTTCTTATACCTTTGATGTCCTTGGGACATGTCATCTTTTCAATAGCATCAACCTTGGCTTTATCAACTTCAATACCTCTTTCAGAAACTTTATGCCCCAAGACAATACCTTCATTAACCATAAAGTGGCACTTCTCCCAATTCAAGACAAGATTAGTTTCTTCACATCTCTGCAAAACTCGATCAAGGTTGCTCAAGCAATCATCAAAAGAAGATCCATAGACAGAAAAGTCATCCATGAAAACCTCACAAATCTTTTCACAAAAGTCAGAGAATATAGCCATCATGCATCTTTGAAAGGTAGCAGGTGCATTACATAAACCAAAAGGCATACGTCTATAAGCAAAAGTTCCAAAAGGACATGTAAAAGTAGTCTTTGATTGATCTTTGGCTGACACAGGTATTTGAGAGAAACCAGAATAACCATCTAGAAAGCAAAAATGTGTATGTTTGGATAATCTTTCTAGCATTTGATCGATAAAAGGTAAGGGGTAATGATCCTTTTTTTGTAGACTTATTTAATTTGCGGAAATCAATTACCATCCTATAACCAGTAATAATTCTTTGAGGAATCAATTCATATTTATCATTAGGAACAACAGTAATACCTCCCTTCTTAGGGACACAATGGATAGGGCTTACCCACTGACTATCAGCAACGGGGTAAATTATACCTGCCTCAAGGAGCTTTAGTATCTCCTTTCTTACCACTACTTTCATTTTAGGATTCAGCCGGCGTTGATGATCACGAACTAGTTTATCATCTTCTTCCAAATTAATTTTATGTTGGCATAGAGTGGGACTAATGCCCTTAAGATCATCTAGAGTATACCCAATAGCAGCACGGTGCTTCTTCAGAATTTTCAATAATCTCTCTTCTTCATGTTCTGAAAGGTTAGCACTAATAATAACAGGGTATATCTTTTTCTCATCAAGATAAGCATATTTAAGAGTATCCGGTAACGGTTTAAGCTCAAACACGGGATCACCCTTGGGTGGAGGAGGATCTCCTAGGATTTCAACAGGTAAATTATGTTTCAGAATAGGTTCCTGTTTAAAGAATACTTCATCTAATTCCCTTCTTTCATTCATAAACATATCATTTTCATGGTCTAGCAAATATTGTTCTAAAGGATCACTAGGAGGTACGGCAATAGAGGCAAGACCAATCATTTCATCTTTACTAGGTAATTCTTATTCACGGTGTTGTCTGCTAAATTTAGAAAAATTAAATTCATGAGTCATATCATCTAAACCGACAGTAACAACATCCCTTTTGCAATCTATGGTAGCATTAATAGTATTTAAGAAGGGTCTACCAAATATAATGGGACATAAGCTATCTTGTGGGGAACCAAGAACAAGAAAATCAGCAGGATATTTAGTTTTCCCACACAAGACTTCAACATCTCTAACAATTCCCATTGGTGAAATAGTATCTCTATTAGCAAGTTTAATTGTGACATCAATATCTTCTAACTCAATAGGTGCAATGTCATGCATAATTTCGTTGTATAAGTCAATAGGTATTGCACTAGCACTAGCACCCATATCACATAAGCCATGATAACAATGATCTCCTATTTTAACAGAAATAACAGGCATACCTACCACAGGTCTAGGTTTATCTGTATCACGGGGTTTAGCAATTCTAGAAGTTTCATCACAGAAATAAATAACATGCCCATCTATATTATCAGACAAGAGGTCTTTAACAATAGCAATATTGGGTTCAACTTTAACTTGCTCAGGAAGTGTATATGTTTTAATATTGCTTTTACGAACCACAATTGAAGCTTTAGCATGATCCTTTATCCTAACAGGGAAAGGTGGTTTCTCAACATAAGAAGTAGGAACAATAGGATCATTATAAGTAATAGTTTTTTCTTCAACTTTAATAGGTGCAGCTACTTTTACTTCTATGGGAGGATGATATTTAAACCACTTCTCCTTGGGGAGATCAACATAAGCAGCAAAAGATTCACAGAAAGAAGCTACTATCTCAGAGTCAAGTCCATATTTAGTGCTAAATTTACGGAAAATATCGGTATCCATAAAAGATTTAACACAATCAAAACTAGGTGTCATACCTGACTCCTTACCATTGTCGAGGTCCCAATCTTCGGAGTTGCGTTTAATTCTTTCCAATAAATCCCATTTGAATTGAATAGTCTTCATCATAAAAGAGCCAGCACAAGAAGTATCAAGCATGGTGCGATTGTTATCAGAAAGCCGGGCATAAATTTTTTGAATAATCATTTCTCTTGAGAGCTGATGATTGGGGCATGAATATAACATTGATTTAAGCCTCCCCAAGCTTGAGCGATGCTTTCTCCTTCGCGAGGCCAAAAATTATATATATAATTTCAATCACGATGAACAAGATGCATAGGATAAAACTTTTGATGAAATTCCAATTTCAATTGTTTGTAATTCCAAGACTCCATATCATCACATAGCCTATACCATGTCGATGCATCTCCCCTCAAAGATAAAGGGAAGACCATCTTCCTAAAAACATCTCCTGGTACACTTGCAAGCTTAAATAATCCACAAACTTCATCCACATATATTAGATGTTCATCAGGATGTTTTGTTCCATCTCCTAAAAAAGGATTAGCTAGCAGTTTTTCTACCATACCCAAAGGAATTTCAAAGCAAGCATTTTCATTTTCAGTAGGTTCAGTAGGTTGATGAGCAACTCTTTTCTCTACTGGTCGGGGTGAAGATACCCCGAACAAGCCCCTCAGAGGATTACTTTCCATAGTAACAAGTGACGGTAAATTTCAGCACACTATATAATTTTTCCTTACCAAATTCCACCTACCAAAGGTGCTTCACTCCCCGGCAACGGCGCCAGAAAAGAGTCTTGATGACCCACAAGTATAGGGGATCTATCGTAGTCCTTTCGATATGTAAGAGTGTTGAACCCAACGAGGAGCAGAAGGAAATGATAAGCGGTTTCCAGCAAGGTATTCTCTGCAAGTACTGAAATAAGTGGTAACAGATAGTTTTGTGATAAGATAATTGTAACGAGCAACAAGTAACAAAAGTAAATAAGGTGCAGCAAGGTGGACCAATCCTTTTTGTAGCAAAGGACAAGCCAGGACAAACTCTTATATGGTGTAAAGCGCTCCCGAGGACACATGGGAATATCGTCAAGCTAGTTTTCATCACGCTCATATGATTCGCGTTTGATACTTTCATAATTTGGTATGTGGGTGGACCAGTGCTTGGGTGATGCCCTTAATTGGACAAACATCCCACTTATGATTAACCTCTATTGCAAGCATCCGCAAATACAACAAAAGTATTAAGGTAAACCTAACCATAGCATGAAACATATGGATCCAATTCAGCCCCTTACGAAGCAACGCATAAACTAGGGTTTAAGCTTCTGTCACTCTAGCAACCCATCATCTACTTATTACTTCCCAATGCCTTCCTCTAGGCCCAAACAATGGTGAAGTGTCATGTAGTCGACGTTCACATAACACCACTAGAGGAGAGACAATATACATCTCATCAAAATATCGAACGAATACCAAATTCACATGACTACTAATAGCAAGACTTCTCCCATGTCCTCAGTAACAAAAGTAACTACTCACAAAGCATAAACATGTTCATAATCAGAGGGGTATTAATGTGCATATAGGATCTGAACATATGGTCTTCCACCAATTAAACCAAGTAGTATCAACTACAAGGAGTAATTAACACTACTAGCAACCT
>NC_053025.1:372049885-372067676 GCF_003073215.2 Triticum urartu | reverse complement strand
AGGCATTCATATAGAGTCATATTTTGTTCTAGTATCGAGTTGTAAATAAATAGAAGTGTGATGATCATCGTTAATAGAGCATTGTCACAAATAAAAAAAAGAGAAAGGCCAAAAAAAGAAAGGCCCAAAATAAATAAATAAATAAATAAATAAGGACAATGCTACTATCCTCTTTTTCCACACTTTTGCTTCAAAGTAGCACCATGATCTTTATGACAGAGAGTCTCTTGTTTTGTCACTTTCATATACTAGTGGGAATTTTTCATTATTGAACTTGGCTTGTATGCTACCATGATGGGCTTCCTCAAATGCCCTAGGTCTTCGTGAGCAAGCAAGTTGGATGCACACCCACTTAGTTTCTTTTGTTGAGCTTTCATACATTTATAGCTCTAGTGCATCCGTTGCATGGCAATCCCTACTCCTTGCATTGACATCAATTGATGGGCATCTCCCTAGCCCGTTGATTAGCCGCGTCGATATGATACTTTCTCCTTTTTTTGTCTTCTCCACATAACCCCCATCAAATTATTCTATTCCACCCATAGTGCTATATCCATGGCTCACGCTCATGTATTGCGTGAAAGTTGAAAAAAGTTGGGATTGCTAAAGTATGAATCAATTGCTTGGCTTGTCATAGGGGTTGTGCAAGATGAGAGCATTCTTGTGTGACGAAAATGGACCATGACCAAACTATATGATTTTGTAGGGATGAACTTTCTTTTGCCATGTTATTTTGAGAAGACATGATTGCTTAGTTAGTATGATTGATGTATTATTGTTTTTATGTCAATATTAAACTTTTGTCTTGAATCTTACGGATCTGAATATTTATGCCACAATAAATAAAATTGCATCGAGAATTATGCTAGGTAGAATTCCACATCAAAAATTCTGTTTTTATCATTTACCTACTCGAGGACGAGCAGGAATTAAGATTGGGGAAGCTGATACGTCTCCAACGTATCGATAATTTTTGATTGTTCAATGCTATTATATTATCTGTTTTGGATGTTTAATGGGCTTATTTATACACTTTTATATTGTTTTTGGGACTAACCTACTAACCCAAGGCTCAATGCAAATTGCTGTTTTTTTGCCTATTTCAGTGTTTCGCAGAAAAGGAATATCAAACGGAATCCAAACAGAATGAAACCTTCCAGAGAGTTATTTTTGGAACAAACGTGATCCAGGGGACTTGGATTAGACGTCAAGAAAGAAATGAGGTGGCCACTAGGCAGGGAGGCGCGCCTGCCCCCCTGGGCGCGCCCCCACCCTCGTGGGCCCCTCGCAGCGCCACCGACCTACTTCTTCCTCCTATATATATATATATCCATATACTCTGAAAACATCCAGGAGCACCATGAAACCCTATTTCCACCTCCGCAACCTTTTCTACCCAAGAGATCCCATCTTGGGGCCTTTTCTGGAGCTCTGCCGGAGGGGGAATCGATCACGGAGGGCTTCTACATCAACACCATAGCCTCTCCGATGATGTGTGAGTAGTTTACCTCAGACCTTCGGGTCATAGTTATTAGCTAGATGGCTTCTTCTCTCTCTTTGGATCTCAATACAATGTTCTCCTTGATCTTCTTGGAGATCTATTTGATGTAACTCTTTTTGCGGTGTGTTTGTCGAGATCCGATGAATTGTGGGTTTATGATCAAGTTTATCTATGAACAATATTTGATTCTTCTCTGAAATCTTTTATGTATGATTGTATCTTTGCAAGTCTCTTCGAATTATCAGTTTGGTTTGGCCTACTAGATTGATCTTTCTTGCAATGGGAGAAGTGCTTAGCTTTGGGTTCAATCTTGCGGTGTCCTTTCCCAGTGACAGCAGGGGCAGCAAGGCACATATTGTATTGTTGCCATCGAGGATAAAAATATGGGGTTTATATCATATTGCTTGAGTTTATCCCTCTACATCATGTCATCTTGCCTAATGCATTACTCTGTTCTTATGAACTTAATACTCTAGATGCATGCTGGATAGCAGTCAATTTGTGGAGTAATATTAGTAGATGCAGAATCATTTCGGTCTACTTGTCGCGGACGTGATGCCTACACTACTAGGGAAAAGGGCTATAGATGAAATGGATACTAATGGCGCACCATGTATGTGGTGCGCCACTGCTATATAGCAATGGCGCACCAGATATGGGTGCGACATTATGGCCATATTACTAATGGCACACCTGGTGTGTGGTGCGCCATTACTAGTTTGTCCTGACCCCACACCCCTCCCCAGACTTAGCAGTGGCGCACCAGGGGAAAGTGCGCCATTACTAGTTTTAACTAGTAATGGCGCACCAGTAAGAGATGCGCCATTGCTATCTATACGTATGGCGCACCCCCTACCAGTGCGCCATTGCAATCACCCCTTATCCCCTCCCTCTAGTCATGTTCTCTCCCCTCCCCTTCCTCCTGACACACCCACCCACCTCCCTCGACATCGATCTAGATCGGGAAGCCCCGCCCGCCCGCCTCTTCCTCCCCCTCCCTCACACCAGATCCAGGGCAAAGGCAAAGCGAAGAGGGCGGCTCCTTCAGTCGCGGCCTCTCCTTCCTCGAAGCCCACGGCCGAGAGCAGATAGATGAGAGGAGAGAAAAGAAAGCTCTCGTGCTCACGCGACGATGACGATCGACGACCTCCGCCGCGGCGACGATGCCTAGCCGCCCTCCTCGTCCTCGCCGTCGTCCTCGCGGCGTGCCTCGGCCCCGCGGCGGCGGACCAGCCCGGGTAAGTGCCCCTCGTTCCCGCTCGTTTTCCCTCCATCCGACCGATCGGTGTATCTGACCCCCTCTCTCGCCTCGCCTTGTGGGTGCAGATCCGCTGAGGGATACACCATCGCCGGCCGCATCAAGATCGACGGTCAGTGCCCTCTCCCCCGTGGTTCGAACTAGATGCATCTGGTAACTTTTGTGTGCGTGGGTAGGCGGGCGGGATCCAGCTTCGTGCTCTACTCGAACCTGACCAATTTGGTGGAATTATCTCTGGCGCGTGATCCAAGTAGGGCCAAGTGTGTCGATGCTACTGATCTCCCTGCTGTACCACTATGCATCACCGTTGCTTAGGCAGCATGCTTACAGGCACATCATAGCAACTAATTTTATCCAGCTTCATCTTTGAAATCTGAGCCGTGTTGGAGCTGTGCTGTGGCTACTGTTTGTACATATGCTGCATCCTTTTGTTCTGAGTATCTGATCAATCAACAGATGTAGGAACATGTTTATTTGTTCATATGCCATGCTTTTGGGTTAATTTGTCTGTCAAATTGATCCATTGGCCCGCTTGGTTCAATTTTTCTGATGCCACAAGTGGCGTCATTTTTATTCTGTATGGACTGCCATTATAATGTACAGTACATGCCACTAAACATTCAGTCTTTACTTGTGTGTAAGACGGGACTTTCTTTCCATTGTCACGCAACTCGACGCAAGACCAGTGCCTTAGTCGCTTGCTCCGGTGTGGTGCAGCCGAGCTGGGGCCAACGACTATGCCGTGTACGAGGGCAAACCCCTCCGACAAGACGCTCCTAGCAGCCGGGTAAGCAGCATCACCCCCATGGTCGTTTTTTAGTTTTTCAGAGAGCCCTTTTTTGTGTGTGCAGCTGATGATGCCTTCATTCTCTGTCCATGTATCCTCAACAGCAAGAAACGTTCCCCAGCCGGTTTTGAAACTCGTCCCAAACTGGCAAAGGATTCTCTCACTACCTTCATTTAAGTGAGTAGTCAACATCTTTAGGGCCCTTTACTCTGCTTTTCTTTCTACTTCAAAGCAAGGAGATGATTATATGCATCCTAAACAAGTAGTTGTCGCTGCACTGCCTATAACATCAATGTACATGCATAGCTCTAGCTCTAGCCCCTAGTGCCGCCTACTGCCTTTTGTTTTCAACATGCTGAATATATGAACCCAGAAAATTTTTAGAACTTCTCTGTAAAAAAATGATTGCTTAGCTCTGTTATCTCAGCCCCCTTCTTCATTTGTTTGTTTGATTGGATGGAGAGTAGGAGTCATCCATACGCCATCGACGATGAGTCTGGTCTTGTATGGATGCCATTGTGTGGACAGTGTGGTTCTATCATATGCTCTAGGGTGTGGCCTGATGAGGTCCTCTCGGGTCTTGTATTGTGATGCGTGTGTGGACAGTGTGGTCACTTACTAGCTATGGTTCTTTTGTTGCTGGACAGTGTTATTTCAATTTGTACCCCATCTAAGCCGCTCACTATTTTTGTTACCTAATTGCTACTGGATGCAGAAAAATGTGTAAGCTTTATATGCCAAAAGGTTATGTATTTACTCATGAAGCATTTCTTGCAAATGGAAGATTTTGGTGTCCATGATTAGTGACGATCCTCAAGTAGGATCAATCTTTAATTTTGTTAAGTTGTGATGATATAGTGCTTAATCTGAGCATGTTCCACGTAATGCAATGGACTGTTCCAAGGGCTGGGCGCTGCTGCAAGGCCCATCTTTATCTTTGCTCTTGCGCATGATGGATGGTCAAGGACTAGTTAAGTAGGTCATTTTGCGACCAAATGAATGGTCTTCCAGTTTGGTATCTCTAAATGATGATTACATATTAGCGCGTTCTTAAGTTTGGGATATACATTTATGTGTAATAGTGAATTATGTCTTGGAAGGCATGTTACTTATTTCCTGTTGATTCATTGGACATCGCATGACAATCTCTAAGAAGGTTGTCCATTTACTGATCAATCATTTCTTGCACGATTTTGTTGTCGTTGATTACGGTTGAACCTCATATGTCCTCTACAATTCATTTCCATTATAATCTTACTCATACAATATTCACACCATGTAATTCTGGAAATATATGCTCATATCTAGTTCTGCATAAAAAATGACAGTATTGACATGTTATAAATAGTTTGTTTGTATTTCTGTTTATTTTGTTACATTTTGCAGGGATAAAGTGAAGAAAAAAAAAGAAAAGATTACTAGAAGATTAGTTTTAGGACTTTCTTTTATTTCCTTGCAATTTTTCTTTTATTGGATACTTGTAAAGACATTGTAATATTCTTACTATAATAAAAAAATATGATTCTATTTCATTTTTTGTTTTTAAATTATTTTCCTTATAGGTTGTTTTCTGTAAATTTGGAATTTTTTTGTTTTCCAAATACATTACTAGTGGCGCATTTAAGCCCTTATTAGTGGCGCACCTTCCTTTATTACTAGTGGCGCACCTATAAGGTTATTAGTGGCGCACCTGGAGGGAATACCAGTGGAGCACCGAATGGTATACTAATAGCGCACCACATGGGTGCACCATTGGTATACTAATGGCGCACCAGTGGTGCGCCATTAGTAAAAATTACTAGTGGTGCTGCTACTAATGGCGCACCGAGTGATGCGCCATTAGTAGGCAAAACCGGTGCGCCATTAGTAGGTCTTTTCCTAGTAGTGGCAATACAATTCTTCCCCGTCGAATCCACGTTACTTGCCCGAGACTCATCTCCATAGCCGAACTTTCTCCGTCTCCCCCTCGAACAGACATGAGGACCAGACCATGGGAATCGCTTGTCCTACCAGACATTACGGCGGCTGTCTTGTCAGAGGACCGTCGTAGTGGTGAATACCACTCGCATGCAACGACCTGTCAATATACAGATGCCATGGCGAATCATATAATAATAGTCCCTTCGGCATGCGCATCACAATCACGGCCTGGTCGCTAGTCCTGCATAAGAGGTTACAGGTCCGGAGGCATCATTGACTAACGAAATGCAGGGCTTGGCCGCGCTCCTAGCCACATCACGTAAATCGCCCGGTGCACACCGCTTGTCCGGATAATCCTTTGCCTATAGGATGCTCGTTCTATACTTCTCGCCCCAGGATCCTAATATTCTTCATAATCATTTCACTTTTCTATCAATTGCTCGACATTAATTTTTTCAGCCACCGTAATACTTATGTTATTTTGAGAGAAGCCACTAGTGAAACCTATGGCCCCCGGGTCTACCTTTTATCATATAAGTTTTCAATCTACTTTATTTTGCAATCTTTATTTTCCAATCTATATCATAAAAATACCAAAAATATTTATCTTATTATCTCTATCAAATCTCACTCTCGTAAGTGACCGTGAAGGGATTGACAACCCCTTTATCACGTTGGTTGTGAGGTTCTTATTTGTTTGTGTAGGTAAGAGGGACTTGCGTGTACTCTCCTACTAGATTGATACCTTGGTTCTCAAAAACCGAGGGAAATAGTTACGCTACTTTGCTGCATCACCCTTTCCTCTTCAAGGGAAAACCAACGCAGTGCTCAAGAGGTAGCAAGAAGGATTTCTGGCACCGTTGCCGGGGAGATCTACCACAAGTCAAGACATACCAAGTACCCATCACAAACTCTTTTCCCTCGCATTACATTATTTGCCATTTTCCTGTCGTTTTCCTCTCCCCCACTTCACCCTTGCCGTTTTATTCGCCCTCTTTTCTGTTCACCTCTTTTTTGCTTGCCTCTTGCTGCCATCATGTCTGAAACTGGGGATGTTATCGTTGATAAGGAAAGTGGTAATAACATGCAAAAATTTTGATGCTTTTGTTGATCCTCATGAAGAACCTACTATTTTACACACTAAAAGGTTTCGGATTGGTAGTGGTAATATTGTTGGAAAAGGAGTTATTCAAGATTTCTTTACTTGTGCCAGTGCTTTGCCCACCATGAGTGGGTCTATTCTTCATAAAACTAGTAATCTGGCGGATGCTATATCATTGCTTGTTGTTGAACTTGAAAGACAATTTATCCATATGCATCCTTGCATACAGAGGATCTTTCTAGAATTTTCTACTATCGAGCATTCTTCTGTTAAGTGGGCAGCTACCATCTTTTTAGTTCATGAGTTCAGATTTATAATAAAAGAGGCCAATGAATTTTTTGCGCATTATAGGCTGGACGTCGGTTGTCCTCCCATAGAAGCAATCCTTTTTTATCAAGAAGACATAATGCGTTTACGATCTCTAGATCATGTTGCTTTTAATGAAAACCTTAGAAAAGAAGGTTCCTGCCGACGTTGTGGTTGACAGGATTTCTGAACTTAATAATAATTTGCCAAAAGAATGCTTATAATGATGAATTGGTTGTGCAATATGAGGGGCCAAAGGAGGAACCAATACCTCCCGAGCTTGATCTTGGGGACTTTTGTCCCATTAAATTTAGCCCTTTTGATTACTTTTGCTTGCCACAAAGAAAGTGCTGCTGAACATAGGGAGTATGAGATGAGTTTTGATTTACCTTATCATTATCATGATAATACCTAGATCTATTCTTGCTTTTATGCCTAGCTAGGGGCGTTAAACGATAGCGCTTGTTGGGAGGCAACCCAATTTTATTTTTGTTTCTTGCTTTTTGGTTCTGTTTAGTAATAAATAATTCATCTAGCTATTTAGATGTGTTTTTGTTGGGAACGTAGGAAATTCAAAATTTTCCTACGTGTCACCAAGATCTATCTATGAGAAACCAGCAACGAGGGGAAGGAGAGTGCATCTACATACCCTTGTAGATCGCTAAGCGGAAGCGTTCAAGAGAACGGGGTTGATGGAGTCGTACTCGTCGTGATCCAAATCACCGGAGATCACTAGTGCCGAACGGACGGCACCTCCGCGTTCAACACACGTACAGCCCGGTGACGTCTCCCACGCCTTGATCCAGCAAGGAGAGAGGGAGAGGTTGAGGAAGACTCCATCCAGCAGCAGCACAACGGCGTGGTGGTGGTGGAGGAGCGTGGCAATCCTGCAGGGCTTCGCCAAGCACCGCGAGATATGAGGAGAAAGAGAGGGAGGGCTGCACCAACGAGAGAGATCAAATCGCGTGTTATGGGCAGCCCCTAGGCCTCACTATATATAGGGGAGAGGGAGGAGGGTGCGCCCCCTCTAGGGTTCCCACCCCTAGGGGGGCGGCAGCCCTAGATGGGAAAGGGGAGGCGGCCAAGAGGGGAGGGGAGAGGGAGGCGCACCAGGATGGGCCCTAAGGCCCATACCCCCTTAGGGTTTGCCCCCTTTCCACCTCTTAGGCGCCTTGGGCCCTTGTGGGGGGGCGCACCAGCCCACCTGGGGCTGGTCCCCTCCCACACTTAGCCCACGCAAGCCTCCGGGGTTGGTGGCCCCACTTGGTGGACCCCCGGGACCCTCCCGGTGGTCCCGGTACATTACCGATAAACCCCGAAACTTTCCGGTGACCAAAACAGGACTTCCCATATATAAATCTTTACCTCCGGACCATTCCGGAACTCCTCGTGACGTCCGGGATCTCATCCGGGACTCCGAACAACATTCGGTAACCACATACAAACTTCCTTTATAACCCTAGCGTCATCGAACCTTAAGTGTGTAGACCCTACGGGTTCGGGAGACATGCAGACATGACCGAGACGTTCTCCGGTCAATAACCAACAGCGGGATCTGGATACCCATGTTGGCTCCCACATGTTCCACGATGATCTCATCGGATGAACCACGATGTCAAGGACTTAATCAATCCCGTATACAATTCCCTTTGTCTATCGGTACGATACTTGCCCGAGATTCGATCGCCGGTATCCCGATACCTTGTTCAATGTCGTTACCGACAAGTCTCTTTACTCGTTCCGCAACACATCATCCCGTGATCAACTCCTTGATCACATTGTGCACATTATGATGATGTCCTACCGAGTGGGCCCAGAGATACCTCTCCGTCACACGGAGTGACAAATCCCAGTCTCGATTCGTGCCAACCCAACAGACACTTTGGAGATACCCGTAGTGTACCTTTATAGCCACCCAGTTACGTTGTGACGTTTGGACACCCAAAGCATTCCTACGGTATCCGGGAGTTGCACAATCTCATGGTCTAAGGAAATGATACTTGACATTAGAAAAGCTATAGCATATGAACTACACGATCTAGTGCTATGCTTAGGATTGGGTCTTGTCCATCACATGATTCTCCTAATGATGTGATCCCGTTATCAATGACATCCAATGTCCATGGTCAGAACCGTAACCATCTATTGATCAACGAGCTAGTCAACTAGAGGCTTACTAGGGACATGGTGTTGTCTATGTATCCACACATGTATCTGAGTTTCCTATCAATACAATTCTAGCATGGATAATAAACGATTATCATGAACAAGGAAATATAATAATAATCAATTTATTATTGCCTCTAGGCATATTTCCAACAGTCTTCCCACTTGCACTAGAGTCAATAATCTAGTTCACATCGTCATGTGATTAACACTCAAGGTCACATCCCCATGTGACTAACACCCAAAGAGTTTACTAGAGTCAATAATCTAGTTCACATTTACCATGTGATTAACACTCGATGAGTTCTGGGTTTGATCATGTTATGCTTGTGAGAGAGGTTATAGTCAACGGGTCTGAACCTTTCAGATCCGTGTGTGCTTTACAAATCTCTATGTCATCTCCTAGATGCAGCTACCACGTTCTATTTGGAGCTATTCCAAATAACTGTTCTACTTGGAGCTATTCTAAATTGTTGCTCCATTATACGTATCCGGTATCTCTACTCAGAGCTATCCGGATAGGTGTTAAGCTTGCATCGACGTAACCCTTTATGACGAACTCTTTTACCACCTCCATAATCGAGAAAATTCCTTAGTCCACTAGTTACTAAGGATAACTTTGACCGCTGTCTTGTATCCATTCTTGATCACTCTTGTACCCCTTGACTGACTCATGGCAAGGCACACTTCAGGTGCGGTACACAGCATAGCATACTGTAGAGAGCCTATGATAAAAGCATAGGGGACGACCTTCGTCCTTCCTCTTTCTTCTGCCGTGGTCGAGCTTTAAGTCTTAACTTCATACCTTACAACTCAGGCAAGAACTCCTTCTTTGACTGATCCATCTTGAACACCTTCAAGATCATGTCAAGGTATGTGCTCATTTGAAAGTACCATTAAGAATTTTGATCTATCCTTATAGATCTTGATGCTCAATGTTCAAGTAGCTTAATCCAGGCTTTCCATTGAAAAACACTTTCCAAATAACCCTATATGCTTCCAGAAATTCTACGTCATTTCTGATCAACAATATGTCAACAACATATATTCATCAGAAATTCTATAGTGCTCCCACTCACTTCTTTGGAAATACAAGTTTCTCATAAACTTTGTATAAACCCAAAATCTTTGATCATCTCATCAAAGCGTACATTCCAACTCCGAGATGCTTACTCCAGTCCTTAGAAGGATTGCTGGAGCTTTGCATACTTATTAGCATCTTTCAGGATTGACAAAACCTTCCGGTTGTATCACATACAACCTTTCCTCAAGAAAATCGTCGAGGAAACAATGTTTTGACATCCTATCTGCAAGATTTCATAAATAATGCAGTAATCGCTAATATAATTCCAACAGACTCTTAGCATCGCTACGAGTGAGAAAGTCTCACCGTAGTCAACTCCTTGAACTTGTCGGAAACATCTTAACGACAAGTCGAGAGCTTTCTTAATGGTGATACTTACCATCATGTCCGTCTTCCTTTTAAAATCCATCTGCACTCAATAGCCTTACGACCATCGAGCCATTCTGCCAAAGTCTACACTTTGTTTTTATACATGGATCCTCTCTCAGATTTTATGGCCTCGAGCCATTTATCGGAATCCGGCCCACCATCGCTTCTCCATAGCTCGTAGGTTCATTGTTGTCTAGCAACATGACTTCCAAGACAGGATTACGTACCACTCTGAAGTAGTATGCATCCTTGTCATCCCACGAGGTTTGGTAGTGACTTGATCTGAAGTTTCATGATCACTATCATAAGCTTCCACTTCAATTGGTGTAGGTGCCACAGGAACAACTTCCTGTGCCCTGCCACACACTAGTTGAAGAGACGGTTCAATAACCTCATCAAGTCTCCACCATCCTCCCACTCAATTCTTTCGAGAGAAACTTTTCCTCGAGAAAGGACCCGATTCTAGAAACAATCCCTTATTGCTTTCGGATCTGAGACAGGAGGTATACCCAACTGTTTTGCGACCCTATGAAGATGCATTTATCCGCTTTGGGTTCGAGCTTATCAGCCTAAAACCTTTCACATAAGCGTCGCAGCCCCAAACTTTTAAAGAAATGACAACTTAGGTTTCTCTAAACCATAGCTCATACGGTGTCATCTCATCGGAATTACGTGGTGCCCTATTTAAAGTGAATGTGGTTGTCTCTAATGCCTAACCCATAAATTATTGTGGTAATTCGATAAGAGACATCATGGTATGCATCATATCCAATAGGGTGTAGTTATGATGTTCAGACACACCATCACACTATGGTGTTCCAGGCTGTATTAGTTGTGAAACAATTTCCACAATGTCTTAATTCTGTGCCAAACTCGTAATTCAGATATTCATCTCTATGATCATATCATAGATATTTTATCCTCTTGTCACGACGATCTTTCAACTTCACCCTGAAATTACTTGAACCTTTCAATAATTCAGACTCGTGATTCATCAAGTAAATATACTCAACATCTACTCAAATCGTCTGTGAAGTAAGAACATAACGATATCCACTACACGCCTCAGCCCTCATTGGACTGCACACATCAAAATGTATTACTTCCAACAAGTTGCTTTCTAGTTCCATTTTACTGAAACCGAGGCTTTCAGTCATCTTGCCCATGTGGTAGGATTTGCATGTCTCAAGTGATTCAAAATCAAGTGAGTACAAAAGGGTCCATTTGCATGGAGCTTCTTCATGCATATATACCAATAGACATGGTTCGCATGTCTCAAACTTTTCAAAAACGAGTGAGCCCAAAGATCCATCAACATGGAGCTTCTTCATGCGTGTTATACCGATATGACTTAAGTGACAGTGCCACAAGGAGGTGGTACTATCATTACTATGTTTTGGCATGAACATGTGTATCACTACGATCGAGATTCAATAAACCATTCATTTCAGGTGTAAGACCATTGAAGGTATTATTCAAATAAACAGAGTAACCATTATTCTCCTTAAATGAATAACCGTATTGCGATAGACATAATCCAATCATGTCTATGCTCAACACAAACACCAATCTCGATGGTAGAGGGAGCGTACGACATTTGATCATATCAAATTGGAAACACTTCCAACACATATCGTCAGCTCACCTTTAGCTAGTCTCCGTTTATTCCGTAGCTTTTATTTCGAGTTACTAACACTTAGCAACCGAACCGGTATCTAATACCCTGGTGCTACTAGGAGTACTAGTAAAGTACACATCAACACAATGTATATCCAATATACTTCTATCGACCTTGCCAGCCTTCTCATCTACCAAGTATCTAGGGTAATTCTGCTCCAGTGGCTGTTCCCCTTATTACAGAAGCACTTAGTCTCGGTTTGGGTTCAACCTTGGGTTTCTTCACTAGAGCAGCAGCTGAATTTGCCGTTTCATGAAGTATCCCTTCTTGCCCTTGCCCTTCTTGAAACTAGTGGTTTCACCAACCATCAACAATTGATGCTCCTTCTTGATTTCTACTTTTGTGGTGTCAAACATCGCGAATATCTCAAGGATCATCATATATGTCCCTGATATATCATAGTTCATCACGAAGCTCTAGCAGCTTGGTGGTAATGACTTCGGAGAAACATCACTATCTCTATCTGGAAGATCAACTCCCACTCGATTCAAATGATTGTTGTACTCAGACAATCTGAGCACAAGCTCAACAATTGAGCTTTTCTCCTTAGTTTGCAGGCTAAGAAAATCGTCGGAGGTCTTATACCTCTTGACGTGGGCACGAGCCTGAAATCCAATTTCAGCCCTCGAAAACATCTCATATGTTTCGCGATTTCAAAAACGTCTTTGGTGCCTCAATTCTAAACCATTTAGCATTACGCACTGAACTATCATGTTAGTCATCAAAACGTGTATGTCAGATGTTCGCAACATCCACAGACGACGTTCGAGGTTCAGCACACTGAGCGGTGCATTAAGGACTAAGCCTTCTATGAAGCAATGAGGACAATCCTCAGTTTACGGACACTAGTCCGCATAATTGCTACTATCAACTTTCAACTAAATTTTCTCTAGGAACGTATCTAAACAGTAGAACTGAAGCGCGAGATACGACATAATTTGCGAAGATATTTTGACTATGTTCAGGATAATTAAGTTCATCTTATGAACTCCCACTCAGATAGACATCCCTCTAGTCATCTAAGTGCGATTACATGATCCGAGTCAACTAGGCCGTGTCCGATCATCACGTGAGACGGACTAGTCATCATCGGTGAACATCTTCATGTTGATCGTATCTACCATACGACTCATGCTCGACCTTTCGGTCTCTGTGTTCCGAGGCCATGTCTGTACATGCTAGGCTCGTCAAGTTAACCCTAAGTGTTTTGCATGTGTAAAACTGTCTTACACCCGTTGTATGTGAACGTAAGGATCTATCACACCCGATCATCACGTGGTGCTTCAAAACGACGAACTTTAGCAACGGTGCACAGTTAGGGGAGAACACTTCTTGAAATTTTAATGAGGGATCATCTTATTTACTACCGTCGTTCTAAGCAAATAAGATGTATAAACATGATAAACATCACATGCAATCAAATAGTGACATGATATGGCCAATATCATATTGCTCCTTTTGATCTCCATCTTCGGGGCTCCATGATCATCATCGTCACCGGCATGACACCATGATCTCCATCATCATGATCTCCATCATCGTGTCTCATGAAGTTGTCTCGTCACTATTACTTCTACTACTATAGCTAACGGTTAGCAATAAAGTAAAGTAATTACATGACGTTTATGTTGACACGCAGGTCATAAATAAATTAAGACAACTCCTATGGCTCCTGCCGGTTGTCATACTCATCGACATGCAAGTCGTGATTCCTATTACAAGAACATGATCAATCTCATACATCACATATATCATTCATCACATCCTTTTGGCCATATCACATCACATAGCATACCCTGCAAAAACAAGTTAGACGTCCTCTAATTGTTGTTTGCATGTTTTACGTGGCTGCTATGGGTTTCTAGCAAGAACGTTTCTTACCTACGCAAAAACCACAACGTGATATGCCAATTGCTATTTACCCTTCATAAGGACCCTTTTCATCGAATCCGATCCGACTAAAGTGGGAGAGACAGACACCCGCTAGCCACCTTATGCAACTAGTGCATGTCAGTCGGTGGAACCAGTCTCACGTAAGAGTACGTGTAAGGTCGGTCCGGGCCGCTTCATCCCACGATGCCGCAGAATCAAGATAAGACTAGTAACGGCAAGCATATTGAACAAAATCAACGCCCACAACTACTTTGTGTTCTACTCGTGCATAGAATCTACGCATAGACCTAGCTCATGATGCCACTGTTGGGGAACGTAGCAGAAAATTCAAAATTTTCCTACGTGTCACCAAGATCTATCTATGGAGAAACTAGCAACGAGGGGAAGGAGAGTGCATCTACATACCCTTGTAGATCGCTAAGCGGAAGCGTTCAAGTGAACGGGGTTAGTGGAGTCGTACTCGTCGTGATCCAAATCACCGATGATCCTAGTGCCGAACGGACGGCACCTCCGCGTTCAACACACGTACAGCCCGGTGACGTCTCCCATGCCTTGATCCAGCAAGGAGAGAGGGAGAGGTTGAGGAAGACTCCATCCAGCAGCAGCACAACGGCGTGGTGGTGATGGAGGAGCGTGGCAATCCTGCAGGGCTTCGCCAAGCACCGCGAGATATGAGGAGAAAGAGAGGGAGGGCTGCACCAACAGGCAGAGATCAGATCGCGTGTTATGGGCAGCCCCAGGCCTCACTATATATAGGGGAGAGGGAGGAGGGTGCGCCCCCTCTAGGGTTCCCACCCCTAGGGGGGCGGCAGCCCTAGATGGGAAAGGGGAGGCGGCCAAGAGGGGGAGAGAGGGGGCGCCCCCTAGGGTGGGCCTTAGGCCCATCTAAGCCTAGGGTTTCCCCTCTCTCCTCCTATGCTGCGCCTTGGGCCTTGTGGGAGGCGCACCAGCCCACTTAGGGGCTGGTCCCTCACCACCCTTGGCCCATGCAAGCCTCCGGGGCATGTGGCCCCACTTGGTGGACCCCCGGGACCCTCCCGGTGGTCCCGGTACGTTACCGATAAACCCCGAAACTTTCCGGTGACCAAAACAGGACTTCCCATATATAAATCTTTACCTCCGGACCATTCCGGAACTCCTCGTGACGTCCGGGATCTCATCCGGGACTCCGAACAACATTCGGTAACCACATACAAACTTCCTTATAACCCTGGCGTCATCGAACCTTAAGTGTGTAGACCCTACGGGTTCGGGAACCATGCAGACATGACCGAGACGTTCTCCGGTCAATAACCAACAGCGGGATCTGGATACCCATGTTGGCTCCCACATGTTCCACGATGATCTCATCGGATGAACCACGATGTCAAGGACTTAATCAATCCCGTATACAATTCCCTTTGTCTATCGGTACGATACTTGCCCGAGATTCGATCGTCGGTATCCCGATACCTTGTTCAATCTCGTTACCGGCAAGTCTCTTTACTCGTTCCGTAACACATCATCCCGTGATCAATCCTTGATCACATTGTGCACATTATGATGATGTCCTACCGAGTGGGCCCAGAGATACCTCTCCGTTTACACGGAGTGACAAATCCCAGTCTCGATTCGTGCCAACCCAACAGACACTTTCGGAGATACCTGTAGTGTACCTTTATAGCCACCCAGTTACGTTGTGACGTTTGGCACACCCAAAGCACTCCTACGGTATCCGGGAGTCTGCACAATCTCATGGTCTAAGGAAATGATACTTGACATTAGAAAAGCTTTAGCATACGAACTACACGATCTGTGCTAGGCTTAGGATTGGGTCTTGTCCATCACATCATTCTCCTAATGATGTGATCCCGTTATCAACGACATCCAATGTCCATGGTCAGGAAACCGTAACCATCTATTGATCAACGAGCTAGTCAACTAGAGGCTTACTAGGGACATGGTGTTGTCTATGTATCCACACATGTATCTGAGTTTCCTATCAATACAATTCTAGCATGGATAATAAACGATTATCATGAACAAGGAAATATAATAATAACTAATTTATTATTGCCTCTAGGGCATATTTCCAACAAGGTTGACTTTCTCCCGACCGCTATTTGCGTTTCATCATGCGTAACTCTGCATCCGTAGCTCCGATTTGCCGTGTAGCATATCAAAATGTTCGTCTCAAGAGTACATCATTTCATCTCATTGCATCATTTTCATTTGAGCTCATCTTGATGCCGAAATGCTGTTGGAAGAGGGCTATGTGATATAATTGTCAGATCTGTTTCATCAAATAGCTATTTGTCATTTTTGCCATGATTAATGTGTGCATGATATGCTCCTGAGCTCTACATGAGTTTTGTTATATGCCATGCCATCTTTACAGAGGTGCTTACCATGTATTTTTGTGATATGTGTGGTGACTAGCACAAGCTTGCAAAGTAGTGCATTCGTTAATGCTGATTTCAGGGACTTAGAATTTCTAAAGTCCTTGTCCTGATTTTGTCATTATGCCATATGTTCATGTTGTTTCCTAGTGATCCGTGCCTCTTTTGAGGATGATCAGTAAGGATGATTTGTTAACATTGTGGTGCTCTATCCATCCATGTCTTTGTTTGCATTTATGGAGCACCCTAGCTTGAGTCAATCGAGCTCTACTTTTGCTATTTCGTGAATCCTGGCAGATTGTTGACTTGTTAGCGATTTTGCCGAGGATGTTGCTATTGATCCGTGCATGCTATGTATTGTTCTTGCCATGTCTAGCTCTATGCCATGTATTCTTGATGGGTGTATGCTTAGTTTGTCATGCCATGCTCTGTAGTGAGTGCATCGAGCTCGTGAAACATGCCTACTCGTTAACTGATTTGCATGCTCCAGTTTTTTCACTAAGTCTGTAATCTGTTTATGTTTTTGCCATGTTCACATGCTTGCAATTGTATTTTCTGATCCCTTTTGGCTCAAGGTCACTAAGGGACTTTTGTTAATTGCTTTGAGTAGCTTCATGTCATGCCTTTCTTTGCCATGTTAAGTTCCTGTAGCATGTAGTTTTCATGCTCCAAAGTGTGCTACCTGATGTTAAATTCCAGACTTGTGTTAATTTCACTAAGTCTGAAACCTGTTTATCATTTGCACTTTTGCCATGCTTGTTTGAACCTGTTAATGATGAATGCCGTAGCTCAGTGTTCATATTTTGTCAAGCATCATGAGTGGATCCCTGCCATGTATTTTGTTTGTCATGTTTGAGTGCTGTAGCATATTA
Organism: Triticum urartu; assembly: GCF_003073215.2. Classification (NCBI taxonomy): domain Eukaryota; kingdom Viridiplantae; phylum Streptophyta; class Magnoliopsida; order Poales; family Poaceae; genus Triticum; species Triticum urartu. Next base: position 372,050,362 of record NC_053025.1, on the reverse strand, counting down.
TCTTGATGCATTTAGATGGCTACTTGCTGATTATCGCAGACCGGTGCCATATTTGTTTTGCTTGCCATTTCCAAACCGTGCATCCGATTCCGGTGATCTTTATATCGATTTCAACCGAAATCACCTCACCTTTCCAGTGGCACTCTTGGATTTCCAGTTGAGGCCAGGTTCAATCATTCCTTGTCAAATCTTGCATATGCATCACATATCGCATCCCGCATAGCATACCATGTTTGCATCATGTTGTTCGAGCATTTGCACGTGGTTGATTGTGTTCCTTTTGCTTGTTTGTCTTGTTTGGGTAGAGCCGGGAGACGAGTTCGCTAACGAGGAGCCCGTTGAGTTTGCTTACGAGGATCAAGTCAACTCTGACAACTTTGCAGGCAAGATGATCATACCCTCGAAATCACTTCTATCTTTGCTTGCTAGATGCTCGCTCTTTTGCTATGCTATGCTACGATGCCTACCACTTGCTAC